>NC_045166.1:787500-800000 GCF_900700415.2 Clupea harengus
ACCTTCCTTTTTAGTTGCTCTATCAGCATGTGCACGGAGCACGGCGCCAGCTCCACTGCCTCATTAGTTCTGCCTCCTGACTGACGGGAGTGCTGATGAGTTAAGTCCAGATGGTTGATGCTAAAGGTCTTCTAAAACCTTCGCATTGGCATTTCCACCACCATGTGGTCTAGTGGCCTTTACAGAAACTACCTTTCGATGTAAATTCATGGGCACAGAACACGACTAATCAGATGAAAAGAAACATACACAAACTGCAACACATTGTGCAAGAACTACAAATACTTATTCGTTCGGATTTTTGTGTCCTGTTTCGATGATGATAAGAGGATGAAAGAAAGAGGGACAGACAGAGGGAGAAAGGGATGAGGTGGAAAATGGAAGTCAAACATTGACAAATATTGACAAATCATAATTTTTAGTGTCAGAAGATATTTTACATTCACTGTAAATAAAAACTGAATCAATCAATAGTTGAGTAAGTTAAAGGCTGATCCTCCAACAGTTTTATCAGTGGCATCCTCCAACTGGCTGGTCTCAGGTTGGCTACTTCTGCTGCTGAGAACTGCTGCTGTGGTCCTTGCAGGTTTTATGTAGGATGACAACAAGCTGGCAAGACAAACCTTGTGCTGCTTCACTTCATTTACATGGAATTTCTACTTGTTGCGACATTCTCACACTGATTTAACAGCAAACCCTATGATTCGTCGTAGAAATTGTAGTATGAAGTCAAATCTTTGGCATCATACAAAAGTCCTTGCACAGCTGCACAAATAGGGTCCTCTGTGTGTGTTTTCAGACTAACTAGGCTTTCCATATTATTGCAAGAGCAACTGAGAGCCTGTACAAATCAGGCACTGTCTGCAGGGGCTGACGTTACACAGGCTCCATCACTACTGTTGCCGTGCAACAGCACTAAATGTACAGCCAGCAGAAGAGTTGATGGGTAGAATGCCAATGTGTGATGGCTTGTACCTCCATTCCATTTACTTGATATGTATTTAGGCTTTTGTATTTTGCTAGTGATTAGATATGAGAAGTGCTCGGTTTTTGGAAGCAGAGTCTTAGAAGTGTCTATGTGAATGTGGGTGGTGTTTGAGAGAGCGTATGAGTGTTTCTCTGTGTGTGTGTGAGTGTGGGCGGTGTTTGAGGGAGTGTATGAGTGTGTCTGTGTGTGTGTGTGTGTGTGTGTGTGGGTGATATTTGAGGGAGTGTATGAGTGTGTCTGTGTGTGTGTGAATGTGGGTGGTGTGTGTGTGAGTGTATGAGTGTGTCTGTGTGTGTGTGTGGATGTGGGTGGTGTTTGAGGGAGTGTATGAGTGTGTCTGTCTGTGTGTGTGTGTGGATGTGGGTGGTGTTTGAGGGAGTGTATGAGTGTGTCTGTGTGTGTGTGAGTGTGTGTGTGTGTGTGTGTGTGTGTGTCTGTGTGTGTGTGTGTGTGTGTGTGTGTGTGTGTGTGTGTGTGTGTGTGTGTGTCTGTGTGTGTGTGTGTGTGTCTGCTCTAGAGCAGAGACATAGATGTGGCTGGAGGGAGGCGTTTTCACCAGTCTCTCTAAAAATACAGCCCGCACATCAAAAGAGTAGCCGCACTGTTTCAAACCAACGAGTGAAGCAGCAACGACAGCAAAAGAAAAGGCATTTGGGAGCGAGTGAAGGAGGAAATGTGTGTGTGTGTGTGTGTGTGTGTGTGTGTGTGTGTGTGTGTGTGTGTGTGTGTGTGTGTGTGTGTGTGTGTGTGTGTGAGAGAAAGAGAGTGTGAGCAAATATGCACAGGGATGGAGGGATGTGATATGATATTTAATACATCTTGAAATGATAGGAGTAGTCCTCACTGCTTTCTGCATAGAACACGTGTGTGTGTGTGTGTGTGAGAGAGAGAGGGAGAGAGAGAAGGAGAGACAGAGAGAGAGGGAGGGAGGGAGAGAGAGAGAGAGAGAGAGAGAGAGAGAGAGGGAGAGGGAGGGAGAGAGAGAGAGAGAGAGAGAGAGAGAGAGGGAGAGAGAGAGAGAGAGAGAGAGAGAGAGAGAGAGAGAGAGAGAGAGAGAGAGAGAGAGAGAGAGAGAGAGAGCGTGTTCTTCCCCATGCTCAATGCTGCATTGCTCAGGACTGGTTTGAGCTTGCCTGTGTCTGCATTAATAATGTGTGTGTGTGTGTGTGTGTGTGTGTGTGTGTGTGTGTGTGTGTGTGCCTGTGTCTGCATTAATAATGCAGGTGTTGGGCTCTAAGTGCGTTAGTGTGTTAGAGGTTCTCATCAGAGCTGGAAGAAGCCCACACACACACTCGTGATCATTCCCTCACATTTGTATGCACACACACACACACACACACACACACACACACACACACACACACACACACACACACACACACACACACACACACACACACACACACACATATACACACATACACACACACACACACACACACACACACACAGTCAGCCCTGTGGAAGTGTCTCTCTCTCTCTCTCTCTCTCTCTCTCCACCTCTCATCAATCCCTCAAGTCAGCCCTGTGAAAGTGTGTGTGTCTCTCTTTCTCTTTCTCTCTCTCTCTTTCTCTCTCCCTCTCTCTCTCTCTCTCTCTCTCTCTCTCTCTCTCTCTCTCTCTCCCTCCCTCCCTCCCTCCCTCCCTCTCTCTCTCTCTCTCTCTCTCTCTCTCTCTCTCAAGCCCTTCCGATCTCTCTGGTCTCTCCTCATTTCTCCTTATTTCCCTGAGTTTTTGTTCCTCAAACCTTGTGGCCCTATATCTTCTATCACAACACCAGCTTTATGACCTAAAAAAAACATCCGAAATACAGTATTCGGCATTTAACTACAGCATGCTTCCTGCATCTTAATGGCCATTAAGATGCTGTAGTACAGTGACACTGCAGCAGGCTCATATCTTTCTCATTTCCCTTCCCTCCTTCCCTCTTTCTCTCCTTCCCTCCTTTCCTCCATCCCCCCTTCCCTCCATCCCTCTCCTTCTCTCCTTCTCTCTTTCCCTCTTTCCCTCCATCCCTCCTTCCCTCCTTCCCTCTTTCTCTCCTTCCCTCCTTTCCTCCCTCCATCCCTCCATCCCTCCATCCCTCCTTCCCCCCCACTCACACCTCTCTGATAACTGCTGGAGCTGCGGCACACTACTTGGCATTTAGGTCAGTTTCCAGTTGGGGAGAATCAGGTGGGTGGGGAGAGGTGTGTGGCGTGATGCATTACGCTGCGTACGCTGGGGTGTGTGTGTGTGTGTGTGTGAGTGTGTGTGTGTGTGTGTGTGTGTGTGAGTGTGTGTGTGTGTGTGTGAGTGTGAGTGAGTGTGTGTGAGTGTGTGTGTGTGTGTGTGTGTGTGTGTGTGTGGGTGGGGAGAGGTGTGTGGCGTGATGCATTACGCTGCGTACGCTGGGGTGTGTGTGTGTGTGTGTGTGTGTGTGTGTGTGTGTGTGTGTGTGTGTGTGTGTGTGTGTGTGTGTGTGTGTGTGTGTGGGTGGGGAGAGGTGTGTGGCGTGATGCATTACGCTGCGTACGCTGGGGACATGTCCCCGCCACTTTACGCAGTCAGCATTCTCAT
Source organism: Clupea harengus (assembly GCF_900700415.2). Taxonomy (NCBI): domain Eukaryota; kingdom Metazoa; phylum Chordata; class Actinopteri; order Clupeiformes; family Clupeidae; genus Clupea; species Clupea harengus. The sequence continues at coordinate 791,048 of NC_045166.1, forward strand.
CTTAACCACTTTTGACAACTGGAAATCAAACAGAAAGCTTCTCCAATAGAAATCAAACAGAAAGCTTCTCAAAAATTGCATTGATACACAAAAAGGGAGATTGTGTATAACATAGTTGAAGTCGACAATGTAGCTATTCTTTCTTTAATGACCCCCCAGTTGAATGCTATTGTCTTTGATGAAATCTAATGAGCACACCAAACTTGAAGAATGGACCGGAAGACATAGTCAGGACCTTAAAGGTTTATTGCAGTTGGGTTTTATTGCTAGGCTCATAGATGACTGTGACAAACATTGTGAAATTAGTCTCCACTGTGAAGTGCACAGGACTGGATGTGAACAGAACAGAATCAAATGCAGGGTCTCTCAAACAGTTATTCAACTACCATGGGCCTTATTTTGTCCATTTTCCAAAACCCCATCCGTTCGCTCATAGAGTTTTTCTCTTTTTTTTCACAAACTGGAACTGTCAAACATGCTAATCTACAGCATAAAAAAAAGAAGACTTGTCTCTTGTGCGCTTCATAGCAGAGGAAGACAGCGCAGTGGTCCAGTGACAGGTATATCATGTAAAACACTTTTCAAACCCAAATGATGCCTATGGTAGGGGAGATGTGGGACACTCTAGAGGTTCTGGTCACACACGTACTGCATGATAAAGACTCCTGGGTCTGGTCTGACTCTCTCTCTCTCTCTCTCTCTCTCTGTTGTCCTCTCTCTGTGTCTCTTCTCTCTCTGGTGTCCTCATGTCTTGTGTACTGCAGAGTGAACTCACTGACTCCCACCATCCCTGGATAATATTGTCAACTGATCCAGTTTCAGTGTCATGTCTTGTAAATGTTGGAATCAATAGATAAGCATAGAATGTCATTTCAAATATTGACGTTTGTCCCCTTGAACTTTATGTAATGTTAGACTGCTGGATAAAAAGGCGATGCAACCAGGGGTTGCAAGTCTGTTAGGGTGTACATAACATATTCAGCATCACACTTGCCTTAGCTTTGTAACAGAAATCTCAGACCACTAAGAGAAGAGGGTATGTAGTTAAGACTAGAGCACACACTACAAAATATTTGAAGGAATGTGTGTGCTTGATTCAGAGTCAGTTGAGAGAAGTGTTGAATAACCACAATTGCCACAGTCGGTTCAAATGCGGGCAAGCTAGTGCGTGCAAAGGCCAGTTGCATTTCTGTTGTCACTTCCAGGGTTTGATAGTGCCTCCTCAGGGCTAGCAGCCAGTGCTAAATGAACTTCTATTCCAGTGCATGACCCCCTCTTAAGCAAAAGAGGACTGACGAGTCTGTATATGCTACCAGGCGCAGAGCAGCGACGGCCAGCAAACAATAACTTCGGTTTCCATTATATTTCTTTTCGCAACTGATTCTGCTGTCGGTCATAGGTGCCTTGTATTCAGACTGTATTGCATGATACCGCTACTTGAACTCGCTTGTGAAATGGGCGTCATGGGTGATGTTTACACCAAGGCAGCATGTCATGGGCAGGTTTCAGGGCAATACTGCAGGGCTATCGGCCCCGATCGTAGAAATGCAAATGGGTTTTGTTCTTGCAACTTGAGACCCCAGGCCTTTAGCTCCAGTTAGCACTGAAGATAAGCCTAGCTCGCACTGGCTGATAGTGGAAACACGGCTAATTAATACAAATACTGGACAAGACTAATGGACTATGGATGCAGCACAAATGCATTGCACTGGGAGACAGGAGTTCTCTTCATCTTAACATGTTTTAACATGCATACTTCTGTACATCAGTGCATACATCATTTCATTTGTGCTGCACACACACACACACACACACACACACACACACACACACACACACACACACACACACACACACACACACAGAGCAAAAGGCTCCTGTGCCTTTCAGCAAACACATAACATTTTGACCCTTCATTGACACACATACAGTACATATGCCCAGAGGCTCTCTGCATTGCTCATGTTTCACACCAGACACACACACACACACACACACACACACACACACACACACACACACACACACACACACACACACAAACACACACACACATACACAGTTCTTCATTGCTGTAGCTGCCATGCTCTATTCCACTCCACTGCAAATGCCAATTACAGCTCCAAACAGCCCCTGAGCTGTTTGTCTCTTTGAAGAGATCCAGCACAGCAGCATTTCCCTCAATGTCAGCGTGATCCCACACAACCTGGCACACTTGGCTGGAGAACCAGAGACAGAGACGTGATAGAACAAGGCCAGATAGCACATCAAAGAGATAGAGGAAAAAAGACAAATATGCAGTAAAATTTTACTTCTAGAGCACCGATAACTAAATTGTCACTGAAATGGTCTCGATGTCCTTCACAGAGCCCAGAGCAAGCACTAAGGCGATGGGGGCGAGGATAAAAACTCCCCTTTAACAGGAAGAACCCTTAGCAGAACCACTCCCCTTTAACAGGAAGAACCCTTAGCAGAACCAAGCTCATCAGGAGGGCCCATCCAAAGGCAACGGCAGGGGGTAGATGAGGAGGAGATAAGAATAATCAGAAACAAGCAGATTCATTCCTACAGTCACGGCAGGTGAGGCCAGAGGTAGTAGAACTAGGACCAAGAAGCAGACACCGTACACCAGAGATATTTATAGGATTTAGATTTGAGGAAATAGGATCTGATGAAAGCTGCCAGGCAAAAAAATCAGAAAAAAGTCCAAAGTTGGTTTCACAGAGATCTGTCCAAACAGTGACGCACAGAGGCAGGCAGAATCCACTGTGAGATCAGACAGATCTGTGGATGTTATCTGAAGAAGAGCGAAGCTCAGACAAGGCAGGCTGAGTAACAGTAATCCAGGCAGGGTTGAGACAGCAAACCAGAGCAGCGACACAGAGACTGGTGACTGGAAACTTGATTTTTGATGTTCATGGCGAGATAATCCAGCAACGAACGCATGAACCTCATGACAGGGTTTCAACACTGAGGCTGACCAGGTGAGTAGGAACAGAGCTAATAATGGGCTCAGCCATTTGTCACAGAAACCAGGAAGTGCAAGGTCAAGACAAAACACGGAGTGGACAACCGCATGTCACACACACACACACACACACACACACACACACACACACACACACACACACAAAACAAAAGGGAACGGACACAAGGAAAACACGAACCAGGATCGTGACACATACACGCATCAGGATAAAACATACAAGCATACATGCTGCAACATTGTGATAACGCCTTTGATTGATCATTTATCAAAAAGGTGCATCATTGTCAGTGGCAATAGCCCAACTCGTACATACGTGCATATCACATATAAAGGTGTTGATGCAGTGTGTTTGCATATCACATATGAAGGTGTTGATGCAGTGTGTTTGCATATTTATAATATCACAAATGAAGGTGTTGATGCAGTGTGTTTGCATATCACATATGAAGGTGTTGATGCAGTGTGTTTGCATATCACATATGAAGGTGTTGATGCAGTGTGTTTGCATATTTATACAAGGAGCAATTCAAGTGGTGAGACCATCTGTTAAGCTATACAAGGCAGCCTAAGATGAGGTCTCCATGATAGTGCAGTTTAGTATATGGGTCACTGGCCTGGCACGGATTGCATAATGCTCACTTCCAAAGTAGGCTAAAGCACCACTCCAGCGCCCAGTGGAAGTGCTCTCCTTCCTGCCTCAATCATGTTGTGTGAGATAGAACATGATCACATCATCATACAGTATCACTAGCCATCCAAACACCCAATGCCCTTAATGCAAATCTGGCATTCTGATCAGCCGAGACAACGGTTTGATGCAATACTGCCTGATTCTGATCAGCCAACGGTTGGCCACCTTACTGCCTGAAATGAAACTGTTCAGTGATATGGTACCTGCTTATCTTAAAGGTGTGGTGGTCAGATTATGTAGGCTATAGTGCACCAACAGACAGGGTAACAACAACCACTGTTTTTTAAAGGTTTATGGTTATACTGTTTGTTTGACAATTAGTTACATCATCATCTAAATCATACTGATTTAGTCTAACATTGTCAGTCTGTCAAACATTAACCTCGACATGAAGGCACAATCAGAGGCAATTTATCCCCCCAAACATTTCCTTTAGATAATTTATAAACACTGATTTGGCCTCCACGCTTCAAAGTCTTGAACTAAATGGTAGCAACTGGAAACCTGGCAAAGGCATCAAAGAATGAATGACCTTGAAAAAAAGAGAAATGAATATATGACTGACGGAGATAACAGGAAGGGAATAAAGCCCAGGCACCGGTCTCAGGGATATTCACATGAGGAGTCTGGGGTCGGAGGTGGGAAACCAAAGCCTTGGGGGAGCCCAGCGCCCGCACGGCCCTGAGAGAGGAGGAGGAGGAGGAGGAGGGGGGGGAGGAGGGGGAGGAGGAGGGGGAGGAAATGTTGGCATTATGCAACAGGTGGGCCACTTCCCACGGAGGCAGTGGGAACGCAGTACTGGAGCAGCTGGGAAGGGGAGGGGAGGCTGGAGGTCTGTATCCTTCCTCTGGCTTTTCCTGTGACAGTATTTCTGTTTATCTGGCATGTGCGACCCTGTCTTCTCCTTTTTTGGCTCTTTCTTTTCTACATTTTCTATTCTTTCCAGATTTTTATGGCTTTGCCTGCACTGTGTGTGCCTCTCACTATCTATGGTCCTCTAGCTTTCTCTCTCTCTCTCTCTCTCTCTCTCTCTCTCTCTCTCTCTCTCTCAGCCTCTTGCACTTTGACTCTCACTTCCCTGTCTCTTCGTCATGTCTTTTCACAATACACCCACCGCCCGAGAACAGAGAGAGAGCTCACCTCCTCCACGGTACAATGATCCGCTCTCTCTAGGTTCACTCCTTGAGTCAGCGGCAAAAGAAGAAAAGAAGTTATGACCATTGTTTCCAAAAGCTTCGCACTCAAGTGAAGAATACAAGTGAGGAATAATTTGTGTTGTTAGTAAATGTCCCATTGGACAGATTAGAGTGGTGTAGAGATTGCATTGTGTCCAGGCTCGTTCTCTCCTCCCCCTCCCTTATGACAGGAAATGCAATGAGATCTCTTTTCAGTTAAGGGGAATGACGCCATTCCCTTGAAATGAATAACCCCCACTGGCCTTTGAATGAGGCATAAAATTACCTCGTGTTGAGAGGGGAAAATGAGCACATTTATCATAGTGGAGAACGATTCATTTGTGTTCATGGCAACATCCAAGTTTGCTACGCTTTTAGCCTGAAGTGTTTTATGTACAGTGTTCATGACAAAAATACCCCTGTGTCTGTTTTTGTTTAAATCAAGGGATTATTTGACACATTTTTTTCTCCTGAGCTACACTAGGAATGAGCCATAGCTGAAGTGAGTTGTTCCTACATGAAGCAGCCTCTGCCACAGTATTTTGGCACCCATTTGAACTCAATGGTACTGAAAAACAAACTTAATAACTGTTCTGTTCTTTAGCATCTGTTTTTACAGGGATTCCTAGTGGGTTGCAGTGACAATACATGTGGTTTTACCTGACGTTGTCTGCCTTTTGTCATTTACACTGTGACTTGGAAACTCCCACTGAATTATTGAGAAAAGAGGGTAGCTACTATAAGCACCCCCACATATACACATATACACACATGCTCGTGCACACACAAACACACACAAAGAGTGTGAAAGAGAGAGAGGGAGATGGCAAGCATTCTCCTGATGTCTGACTATATGGTGCAATTACCAGTGGCAAAATAATACCCTTTAGAGAGCTACAGAGGCAATTATCATATGAAGTCCACAGGGACCTGATTTGAGCTATATTTAGCTGCCGCATACGGCTCTATGAAATGAGTAGATGTGGAATGCTGCCTGACATTTTTTCCAGAGCCATATGGAGATCTGCGAAGGTGCTAATCCTTTTCGTGACGCTAACTGTGAGAAGGCCACTCATATGGATAGCATTTCAGTAAAAGACCACCAAGCTGCAAGAAAGTGTGTTTGGTCAGTTAGTGAAGGTGTATGTGACAGAAAAATAATGATATAGGGAGATTCTGGTGGTTAAGATGCAGAAGTGTGGGCTGATGTTTGGAATCAGAACATGAGAAAAGCTTTTTATTTTTATTTTGACTTTTTTGGACTGAAATGTGTCTGAATAGGCATGGTCAGGTGGTCGTGTGTGTGTTTGTGTGTGTGTGTGGTTGTTGGTGTGCAAACGTCAGATATCCCATGCGTTTCTGTTATTCTCTGATCATTATTGTCAACTGCTGAAATTTCTATTGCTTAGAGTGCATACTGCAGCGCACCACAGAGTCTCATCACACACTCTCCCACACTCCCACACACTCACACACACACACACACACACACAGACACACACACACACACACAGACACACACACACACACACTCACACACACACACACACACACACACACTCACATTTTTCCCGCACACACTATCTCACACACACACACACACACACACTCTCTCTCACACACACACACACTCTCCCACACACATATGCGGTCTGTCTGCAGCTGGTTTTCCTCCCTTGGCTTATTTCAAAAACATGACTGATGAGTGTGTTGCTATGGCAGTGATGCTGACTATAGTGGATATATCCCACGCCCTGTTTTGTCTCATCAATGATGTGGGCAGGTGGACTAAATGTCAGTCTAACGGAGATATCTGCACACACACACACACATACACGCACAGACACACACATACACACACACACACACACACACACACACACATACACACACACACACACACACACACACACACAGAGAGAGACACACACACACACACACAGACACGCACACGCACACGCACACGCACACGCACACGCACACACACACACACAGACACACACACCAGTAGGCACAATGTGTTTGGAACTAACGATTGGTTAACAAATAGAGGTTCTGCTTAGCAACCACACATAGAAATAGGAAGTAAAGTCTAAGTTTAACTACATTAGACAAATCTTGTTTAGTGCTGTCAGCAGTGTTATAAAACCAATAATAAACACAAGGCCTGTGATACACTGCAGATAAACCACAACTACAGGCGTTAAGGGGCGCCACTTCACATACGGTATTTATAATATACCGCCTCTTGTGTATTACTATTTAATTGATGTGCAATTGATGTAATTAATTACTTAATTAATTTAATTGATTACTTTTTCCCTTTGACTAATCATGGTGTGTCTTGTGTTTTACAGAGGCAGACATGAATGAACTTACCATGGCCAAACATATAGGCTTCTGTGTCACAGTGTCATGTACAGTAAGCAGAACACAGTGAGAACCTCCTTGTGTGTGCAGGTGGCTGCACCAAATCTGTAGCTGGAATAGTTTGCTGACGCCACACTTGCAGAGGCAGCCGGCATGAAATGGGACTCTGGCCCCGTGCCTGGCGTCAGGGCTGAGGGTGCAATACTGTGAAGGCAGCGATAAAGCGCTCATTAACCAACACAGTGTGGTGTGCTGGGTCGGCAGTCACCAAGGCCCCCAACGGCACCACTGCCGTCCGGAGCGCATCGCTAGCTGCTCAAACCAAGAGTAGCTGCTGCAGACACCCACCCCCACCCCCACCCAAAGCCAGTAGCAGCACCCTGCTACACTGCAGGCTCCACCAAGGGCGCTCTATCTCCGCACTGCATCCCTGCCTTCCAACCCGAGACTGTAAGACACAGCGCAGTAACTCGGATCGAATGCTGCATGGAGCTGAATATCTGAAATGCATTTGATTTGTCGCACACATGCACACAAATATACTGGCTTGTTTGACCAGTGCAAAGTCAACAACAGGCATGCTTTAACGCTTGCACAGAATACACACAAGGTCTAAGTTTATATCATCATGGATTTACACCCAATACTAAACACACATCCCACTGACTCCAGGACCAGCTTTGCTCTGTTCAAGCATGTCTGGAATGTCCTGCGTCAATATTTGAAACGGAAAGAAATAATGAGATCCGATTGATTTTTCAGGATTGGGCACGTTTCTGTTTGTGGACTGCAAACTGACGTAATGGTCTTGCGCCTGGCCTGGTTATACCCTCCTCAGCCACTACAACGACTACTGTTCATCTATTTTCTCCCTATCCGGGCAACATCCTCCTCCTGTCACCAAGACAATTTGACAAAGACTCCGCAGAGAATGCAGCCTGCAGTCTCCAGCAGTGCAGCGTGGCAGAGCAGAGCGGAGCAGGCTGGGTCATGCAGTCCACTGCGGAGGGAGGTTGGCTTTGGCACCGGCTTCCGCAGGGGGCTTTCCCTCTTCCCAGAGGTCATCTAAGGACACGGGGACGCTGCTTGACTGCATCCTGCTGCTGACCACAGTTTACGGTGATTGGTTTGGCTGCGGGCTGTCGTCAGTCAATTTCTGATGGCAATCCACAGCCCATCAGTCAAAAGAATATTGCTCACTAGTGAAACTTTGTGGTGCTTTCTCATTTGAGGTTTTCCTGAGATTCGAAAAAAAAAAAAAAGCATCTGCAGGCAGGGTGTGTCTTCATGGGGCTGGGCTCCTTGAATGCAGAGGGCTGCATTTTTAACACCCTGCCTTCCCCTTTCGATTTTGTGTTACTTTTTCATTCATTATAGGAAGAGCAAAGAGGTTACAACAGAGCTGGAGGGTCCCCTCTTGTCAGCAAACCAAGGCGTACGTTATTTAACTCACTCTCAGTACTGACTGTATTACTACACTACACTACACTACACCACACCACACCACACCACACCACACCACACACACACTACACTACACTACACTACACTACACTACACTACACTACACTACACTACACTACACTACACTACACTACACTACACCACACCACACCACACCACACCACACCACACCACACCACACCACACCACACCACACCACACCACACACTACACTACACTACACTACACTACACTACACTACACTACACCACACCACACCACACC
>NC_045166.1:802500-822500 GCF_900700415.2 Clupea harengus
TGGAGATGTCATTTTGGATGCTACATGTATGGAGTATTACGTTATTATTCATTACCACGTGGCTGAGGCGCCTGCAGACCACTTGGGGGTCGTGAATTAACCTGAACTAAAACTGAGATATGTGAAATCTTATCGAGGTGTATCTGTTGTTTTTGTTTCTGGTAGTGGCATGTATTCTCTCTAATTACCCATTACCCATCATGAGTATGGAGGGAGGTGACTCAGGGACTCCAGACACCACTGTTGAGCCTTCTGGAGGTGGTCCTAATTCAATGAAACACTGATGAATGCTTGAAATCCCCAGTGAAATGCTCACAAAGGCAACACTGATGATGTTGTTGTATCCTGCTCTGCTCCTCAGGTTTCATGGCTTGGCAGTTGTGTTATGTTTAACACGTCTGGACTACAGACAGCGCCTGTACTGTGAAGAAGTGCTTTTACGGATCACGGGTACAACACACGTGTTGCAGCTGTCTCCATCCAGTTGTGTGTTGTTGTTGTTGTATCTATGGTTGGCCAGTTGTGTGTTGTATCTATGGTTGGGCAGTTGTTATATTGGTTAGGCTGCTGGCTATGAATTCTTGCATGTGACAGTGAAAGGATTGGCCACTGTGGGAAGTACCCAACCAACAGTACAAGGAATTTAACATATTTTCCTGTGTATAACAAAAAATTAGGCACACATCAAATGGGACTATCATCAGTCCAGCAGCAGAGTGAGTTTTGGTGGACAGAGGGGGTCAACAGCATGCAACATTTATAAAAACATGGCTTTCCCTTTTCTTTGTAAGTCTCTGAAGTGTTAGTGTTAGTAAACGTACAGCCTAAGCTAATAGCCTATGCTAATTCCCAATCTACACCCATCCGCCGACCTGCTCTCCTCCTCTCTCTTTTCTTCTCCACCTCCTCCTCCCACAGATTCTCTTCTACCTCCTCCACCATCTGTTAAAGCATGACGGGAATACGAAACATGTTGGACCCAATAATTACATATGAAAGGCACATAAAGCTGGTGAGAGTGCCTGGCTCTCTGAATGCAGGCTAGCTGCTGGTGTGTAGTTTTCTGGAACAATGTTTCTGTTACTGATTTTCGTAGACGAGAGCAGTGTGCTTTGCATGAAGAACACCAACCTCAGCCTTCTGGTTCTGGTTTATTAGTGGTCCGGTAAGTTTACAGCGTCTTCCATGTGTGACAGACAGACAGGCCGCTCAGGGCAAACTCCTCAACCTTGGAATAAAGTCCCACAGCCTGCAACACATCTCGTCCCTTTCCTCTTTCAAGTTGAAGGGCAGCTTTCAATATAATGTTGTTTGTTCATTTACAATTATTTCTTTTGTGCAGTTCTGTTCTCCTATTCCATGTAACTGAGTCTGTTTTCAATGAGATCTTGAATTTGACATATGCCATACTAGTGATATGCATTACAAATAGCTTCACAATGTTTTATGTGGACAGCCGTGCTTACTTTCTTACACACATACACAAGCAGAGAAATAATACACGCATCTGAAAAAACCCTCTCCCCTGGTGCACATGTATGACGGCTCCATTGCCTACACAACACTATGAGTTCCTGGCTAATGTCTGTTAATGCGTTCATAATGCCTGTGATGCATTAGGAAACACACTTAGAAAAAACCCGCTGGGATTTCTGCCGCATAGGACACCATGCCTCTTTTTATTGTTGCTTTCTTCCGTGTATTTGTATGTACCAACCCAGAGCAAAAAGCATTGACTACTAAATGTGATGCATTCGCCTCCTGGCATGTTACGCTGTACTAAGATGATACTACATTTGTGTCTCAAACACAGCAACTGTAAAGAGTTATGCAAAAGTGCAATTAATTATAATCATTCGTTACAAAAGGGAGCAAATACATAGTCAATGCATACATGCTCATATGCTTATCACCCCACCCCCCACATCGCGCGCGCACACACACACACACACAGGCACACACACACACACACACACACACACACACACACACAAAACACACACACACACACAGGCACACAGGCACACACACACACAGACACACAGGCACACACACTGTCCTCCCACGCAGCGTATCCTCCTCCTAACTGTGGTTTCCATGGCACTCCATCTCTCAGTGTCATACCGCCCACTCCACTGCCACCCCCTCACACACCCACTCACTCAAATCTAACACACAGAATCTGAGGTTGCACTTTTCACAAGAGCACACAACTGGTTATATGTTATCATATGGGTCCTAACTGTGTATTGTGCGGGAGGCCTATTTTGTCAATCCATAACATGCAGCTAGATCAAATATCCAGTATATACAGTTATGTTGTAAGACTATAACATATACATCTACATTCATTAATGTATAAGGTAGCATAAGGATGCCCTAAGTCTTTTCCAAATTCTCAATGGGAAATGTTTGTCTTGTCCACACCTGCAGAGTGACAATAGTCCCAATCGGTATTCAACATTTAGTTTGGACATATAATAGCCTATTTCAGCTATCTCAAACCCCGTTGTTGTGTGTTAGCGTCCTTACTATACGATGTTGGCTGTGATCCAGGTCCAGCTCAACTGATGGTGGATGGGAAATCAATATATATCACTTACATGCTTCAATTAAATATTTTTAGGTATGTTTAAACATGAATGAAAAACGTCCATTGGCTTACGTCCTTGTCATCACTAGGGTTGGGAGGAGAGAACTGTTGGCTGTTGAGTGAATAGAGACCCTTTCCAATTTGACGGTCCAAAACGCCCTCTGTTGGAAGTGCTCACAGCTGCAGGTGATAGGCACACGGGTTTATCAGGTTAAAAAATGTAGACGTGAAATTAGACAAATTAAATCTAATTTAAAAGTTACTAGTCATGGCAATGATGAGTCCTGGTGAAAATAAAATGAACATTCTTGGTCTAACGTTTGATAGGATAATCCCAAATCTAGCTATAATGTTTCACGTCGGATCCTCCAGATTGCAACACACCGGAAGAACCATTGTTGACATATTCCATGCACGTGGAAACTGTCCACATGAGCGATAAGAGCAATTTCCTGAGTTAGCCTTTATACTTTTGGTGGAAATGGACGCCGAATTAACAGTAAGTCACAAAACAGTAATCATATGACTATCTTATTTAAACATGAAACTACCAATAGCCATGCTTTGGTGTATGGCATAGCTACCCTGTCTTAGCTACCATTTCATGTCGCAAGAGAAGCAATAGCGACAGTGTTTTCTGTTTTAAATGCTTTTATCCCCTCTTTAACATGTATATAACTATGGCTCTTGATTCTCTTTAGCGTGGCTACAGCGTGCCTTGTGAACGGTGCTCCGCGGTGGACTGGGGTGTGTCCGATTCTGGGCAGTTCTACTGCAGGTCTTGCCACAATATAATTGAGGTGAGTGGTGTGAATTAGATCTAAAAAAAATATATTGTTTGTTTGCAACACAATCAGTTAAACGTTGGAGCTAACGTAATGTATACGCACCAGAATCGTACTATGCATAGATGTTGACAAGATGTTCCCTTTTCCGTAGAGAGTGAGAGAATTTGAGGAGACTGAGGTGTTGTCCACTAGCAGTCGCGTGACTACCCTCTCGCGAAGTTCTTTAAAAAAGAATGAAAAAGGTTTGTTTGGTGTACATGACTTCTGGGTTCGAATCATCTGTTGAAACCCTTTGGTGTTTGTAGTGTTCCTAACATAATCTGTTGGTCTGTTAGTATCAGAGAGTATTCAAATCATACAGCACAGTCTTGTTGTGTTTCTATCTGTGAATCTATGGTTGCATCTGTACCAAAGTGTCTGTATCAAATACTAATAAAAACACTAATATCTCTCTCTCTTTCTCCCTCTTGTCTCTGTGTGTGTGTGTGTGTGTGTGTGTGTGTGTCTATGTATGCCTCCAGTGCTTGGGAAAGAATGGATGGTCATTGAGGGCTTTCAGTTCATCCTCACACACCAAGCTGATGCTTTGCTGTCTTTAGGAGTCTGTTCACAGTTTAAGGTTTGTCTCCCATGGATCACAATTGTATAGTGGTTTAGTTTGGAGAAATGCAGCTGCATATTCAAAAATGCAAAATTGTCTCGAGTGTTGAGCTGAGTGGCATGTTTTTTTCTTTTCTTTTTAGGATGATGTTTTGTGGAATTTTTGGCGGAGGTACCTCCAGAAAACCCAACAAGCATTTACACAAAACCCAATTAACCTTGGGAGAGTATCTGCAGTAAGTGAAATTAGTTTTGTACCTAAACATAAGAGACAAATGTATTCGTGTTAGATAAAGACTGATTTAATTGTGGTGTTACAATTAAGAAAGTGACCAATTAACGGTAAAAAAAAAAACAGGTTCTAGAACACTATACAGGATATGCATGTACATCTGCTTTTTCACTTGTTCACTGTTTGACATTGTCTTTGTAACGGGCCTTAAGGCCGAAATAAACTTCTACGGCTCCGTTACTCCGTTGTCACGCAGTCGACGGACTTGTTTCATTTATGGTTCTCCGACGGTTGTGGGTGCACACACACACACACACACACACACACACACACACACACACACACACATTTATGGTTCTCCGACGGTTGTGGGTGCACACACACACACACACACACACACACACACATTTATGGTTCTCCGACGGTTGTGGGTGCACACACACACACACACACAGTTATGGTTCTCCGACGGTTGTGGGTGTTGCAAAGCAATAATAAAAAAAAAAGATGGCTCCGTAGATGGTCGTATTTGTACATAAAAGTTCTTTGTTTGACTTTTTTTTTGCTTAGATTTTTTAAAGTTACCGAGAAATAGACACTGCAATGTATTGTGCCCCGTTATTGTAACTGAAAAATACGTCTGAGGGGATTTGCGAGGTGTCTGAACCAGCTATCTAATTTTGGCATACTAAAACCCACAAGGTAAACAGCGATGTATTGACGGATTGACAGTTGGATAGTTAAAAAATTTGGGAGGTGCACGTCAGGCCACAGAGAGGTGCTCGGAGAGGGTTTGCAATGTCGGAGAAGGCTCTCCGTGTCTCCGTGTCTACGCAAACGGACCAATTGGGCTTTAGTCACCACTTGCATTGATGTTGACAGAAACATGATGATCTCATTATGTGAGTGATGAAGTCACCAGTGGCCAGTGACATCACCATAAGAATACCACCGTGTGGTGTACAATCTGTGACCCAGTATCCTTTGTATTTCCATGATCCATCTCAGGACGTGGACTCGGACTCTGCTCTGGAGTCAGTGGCTCTGACTGATGTGTCCATGCAGAGTGGGCCCAGCCCGGGCCCGGAGAGTGAGCTGGACCTTGGAGCGAGCGCTGGTACGACACCACTCAGCCTTCGGGCCACTGCACCTGTGTTATGTGCCCTAGGCACTAAATGCCTCAGCATGTGTCACCTGGTCCCTTCCCTGGGTTCTGGCCACACCTGAAGTGACATATGTTGAGTGAAAGGGTATGGTAACTTTCACATGGTTATCCTTTCCATCGAAAACCATCAAGCTCAAAACAGAAGTGATCTGTTTATTTTGCCTTTGTTTGGAGAGTAGAATTTTTTTCAGTGTTGTCTCTATAAGCATTCAGCCGTTGAGTAAAACTATAGAATGAAATGGATTCACTTGGTACAGGGCCTTAGGTAGAACATTAATTCATTAATTCAGCTTTCAAAAACAAATAAAAATTAATCAAATATATTACTTAAAATAAGCTAAATGATCTGCCAACAGAACAGGAAAGATAAAAAAAAAAAAGAACCCAAATATATCTTAAAACTAGTGTGACCAGACTAAAAACAAGTACATTTGTCTTGATTCTGACTTTGACAAAGCAGTTTTGTACTTTAACATTGTACATTAACTTGCTCAGAACCAGTGATAATATCTCAACAACAGTTATAATCAGTAACAAGTTATATAATACCTTATTAAGATAATTAAGGACTGAAACGCTTGAAGCAAGTGAAATGCTCGAACTTAAAAAAATGCCTGGTACGAAGAAATATCTTGTCAGACAAACTTCTAAGATTTCAAATTTTGCAGTGTGTTTTTTTTCCTTAGCCCTACCCACCACGTTGCCTCATTTAACTCATCAGTTATACCTCCTGCTTCTATAGTTGTACTAAAAGTATTTCCATATTTTACTACAACCTTTTGTAAGGTCAGGTCAGCATTCTGATACCAGATTTCCAGATCACTAAGCCATTGAGCTATATCCACTGTCTTTGTCGCTAGTGTGGTCCTGTGGAAGTCAGGGTTTATAAAAGGACTGGTGTTATTTGTTGGCCTTTGTCACCTTGTGCAGGCCACTCTAGTGACGGCGGGGCCTCGAGCGTGTGGAGTGGTTCAATGGATACCAGTGGCTACCTCAACCCTCGCTTCAAGAGGCGCCACCACCTGATGACCATGCCCAAGACCCTCGCCCTGTGTTACCTGGCACTGCTGTGGGTTCGAGAGGGCATTACACTGGCCGATCTGCTGAGGTGAGTCTCAGAGCGGAGCGAGAACGTGTGTGTGTGTGTGTGTGTGTGTGTGTGTGTGTGTGTGTGTGTGTGTGTGGAGAGAGGAAGAGTGAGTGAGTGTGTGTGTCTGTGTGTGTGTGTAGAGAGAGAGAGAGGAAGAGTGAGTGTGTGTGTGTGTGTGTGTGTGTGTGTGTGTGTGTGTGTGTAGAGAGAGAGAGAGAGAGGACGGTGAGTAAGTGTGTGTGTGTATAGAGAGAGAGAGGAAGGTGAGTAAGTGTGTGTGTATATAGAGAGAGGAAGAGTGAGTAAGTGTGTGTGTGTGTGTGTGTGTGTGTGTGTGTTTATTTAGTGAGGAGCACATGCTGAGGTACATGCCAACTGGGCTTTATGAGCTTGGAGTGTAGCCAACAGCACGCTGGCTTCAAGGGAAACGGGGGCCATAGACTTGGACATATTTGGGCTTTTCCTCTAAATGCATGAATGACCACACTAAGTGAGTGGACTATCGGACAAGTCCAGTGTGTGAGCACTTCCAGTAAGAATAATGTCTCTGTCTTTATCACCGTCTCTATCACTGATGGGTGTCAGATTCCCTTGAATGATTGAATGTATGTATGTGTGTGTGTGTGTGTGCACGTGCGCCTATTTCTTGTTGCAGATTTGTATTTGAAAGGCATATTCCATACCTTCACATCCACGATGTGTTTCCTGAAGAGATTACGCTGTTTGGCAGAGATGCTCACATCTTCAGAGTGGAGGTAAGAGATGAGTGTTGAGATGGGATCTCTGTAAGAGCTGTCTGTTGGGTTCACAGGATTTGAATATTTGAGTCTTATGAAACGAGGTTTTTTTTTTTCTGTGACCATGAAATGCACCCTGCGGCTGTTTATTTTGGTCTAAGGTGTGTGAAACATGTTCTCAAATTCCACAGTGAAAACTCACTCTAAAGACTTTAAAAGCCCTTGCACTAAAGTGAGATGTTACCAGCCTTTTCACACTGCCTTCTTCCACCTTACCAATATTTACTTTGGGCTTTTAATGGAATGTGTTGATACAAGTAAGTGTTATGTACACGTATGACGCTTAATACGCTAAGTATTTTGTATCTGACTATGTTGCGTCAGAAAGAAGATATTTTACATGGGTCTTCTGTTTCTCTTCTACTGATGTTTAAGTAAACAATAAAACAATAAACAATGACTCAAACAATGACTCAAGATTGCATTCTGCAAACATCAGAATGTTCCAGCTCCGACTCCTGTGAATCCTTCCTCAGGCACGCCCCTCTGCTTATTCTCCTCGTCTTCATCTCGTATCAGCTCTTCTCATCTCCCTCGGTAACTCAGGCCCACTGAATCCTGCATAGAGATGAGCTGAGCCCTCCAGCAGCCTGCTGTATTCAAATGACTATTGTGGAAAGTCCCCTATTTAATAGCAAAGCTCTTCCTGTAGACAGTGCAGTTGTACACATCACAGTTTCTAATTCTGATTGTGACAATGATTGGAAAGGTTAATAGGAAATACAGACAGAAATGTCTTCTGTTGTGGTCTGCGTGGTGCATTATAATATAGTACATCATGAAATAAGACTTGCTGTACCATCATCCATCATCACCAGTGGAATGCCTGGACATTCCCTTCTGGGATGTGTTACTTGTGTACATTCTTTAGAAAATGTCTTCAGGACATAAATGTGCTCGTTCCATATTTTACAGTACTGTAAGTGTTCATTTAGGACATGTTAAACGACCTCTATGCCAGCAACCGTTTTCAATGTGCATGTGTGTGCCTAAATCATGTGGTTCCCTGACGTTTTTGTTACATTGTGTTTGTGTGTGTGTGTGCATACGCTTGTTGTGTCCTGTAATGAGAGCAGATGACTTCGCTGTTGAGTGCTGCTCCTTGCTGATTGTGCATTCACAAACCTGCTGCTATGTTAATGCTAAGATGTTGTGTGCATGCCATTTTTTTGTGTGTGTGGCCTGTTGTGTGACGCCTCCTCTCCTCTTCACTCCTGTTGTGTGACGTCTCCTCTGCACCCTTGTCTCCACTCCTGTTGTGTGATGCCTCCTCTCCTCTTCACCCTTGTCTCCACTGTAGTCCATCCCCTCGTACCGGCGAGTGCAGGAGGAGGCGATGAAGCTGGCCAGAGTGATGGAGCTCCCTACCTTCCCCCCCATTAGTGAGGAGTGCCTGCTGCACCCGGCCCTGCTCAGCCTGCGCTATCTCACCGAGGCCAACCTCCCTGGTGGGTACCCTGGGGAACCTCCCTGGGGAACCTCCCTGGGGAACCCCCCCGCTGTAGATGGAACCAGAGACTAGAGTTTCTTGTGTGTGTGTGTACTGTTCTGAGTGAGTTTCTTGTGTGTTTCTTGTGTGTGCACTCTTCTGAGTGAGTTTCTTGTGTGTGTGTGTGCACTCTTCTGAGTGAGTTTCTTGTGTGTGTGTGTACTCTTCTGAGTGAGTTTCTTGGCTCGCTATCCCTATTCTTGATCTGGGTTAAATATGCAGCTTATTGTACACGATAAATGAAGACTGCCAAGTCATTTTGAATGTTTTATAAATCATACAGCCTACTGTGTGCTGTGTGCTCATGTGTTAGGGCCGTATAATCTGTCATTTGCGGGGGCAAAGGTTAGCGATCCTCTGCTGCTGTTGAGAAATCACACTTCGCATTTTCATGCGGAAAAGCATCTCTCGTCTTTAATTGTATCTTTTTCATCAGCATTGCTCTCATCTTCTGTTCATTACTTTCTTCTGTCTCGCTGATAGATGAGCTGCACCACTGGGTGTGTAAGGTGATGGCGCAATCAGGCCTGGCTGAGGAGAGTGTGTTGACATTTGACCATGCTAGCAAGGCCCAGAGGAATTCGCCGATCGGCTACGACCTGCAGGCCTGCGCTCTCATCATTGTCTCCATGAAGCTGCTCTTCAGGCTCAACGATCACGAGGAATGGTGAGTGAGTCATGGGGAGGGAAATTAGTGTCTTACGTCACCAGGTGCAATTTTAAGGATTTTTTTCCCGCCATAGCAATACGATCATGCAAACTGACAGCGTCCATAAATGGGGACAGTTGCCATGTAAAATACAATCTTTAAAATGGGAGAGCATGGAACTGCGTTATTTTTTTGGTTTGATAAGATTTTTTGGGAATTTTTTAAGTCAGTCAATATGCACTTACATGCTCACAATAAAAATACCATTTGGTTTGCTTGTTTTGTTAAGTTTCCTCACAAGAGTACATTTCAGAAAATGAATTAACATTATTTTTTTTTTAATCATTGTGTTTTCAGGATATTTTCTGAACAAGCCGAAGACCATAATTTTGCTGACATGGAGAGTCCAGGTATTTGTCGGTGGCAGAAATCAATTTCAATAATTTGTCAATTTCCAACAGTCTGAATATCTTATAAATGATAATGATCTGTTTCACTCCCAGGACAGTCTGCTCATAAATCTTTCCCTCCCTCCCTCCCTCCCTCCCTCCCTCCTCTCCTGTGGTCATCACAGGGTTGTTTAGCCTGACGTGGTGGTACGAGGCAATGCTGAGGGCCCTGGACAAAGCTAAGAAGAGAGAAGAGCAGCACACAGCAAGGTAATGGGCTGAAAAAAACAGATTTGTCTTTTAATTGAATAATTTTACAACTCCCTCAGAATCTAGTCATCTTTTGTTCACTTGTCTGTTGAGGTATGATTTCATCAGCTCAAATTCTGCTGATCTGATCTGCTCCAGTTGAAGTCTGTTTTTTGTTCATTTTCTTTATTTCCGTCTTGCAGTCAGATTTGGAAGTCTTCCAAAGCCTTGGTTTTCCGCAAGAAAGACAGAACTGTGTCTCTGAAGAGAAGACGTAGGTTGCATTTAGTGACTTCTTCACACACACACACAAACAAACAAACAAACAAACAAACAACTAATAGTTTAAAATGAATGACTTTATACAGTAGACTGGTCTACTCCAAGTGTAACAGACTACAGCTAAGACATAATTCCAACTTAAACTAGTCATCTTTTTGTCATTGCCATTGTCCTCTGCTGCAAAACTGGGCAACGTGTCTCTCTCTTTTTCCTCGCCACACTTCCAGGGGTGGTAGAACATCTGCAGAACACCTTCCGGAAGCTTTCAGGACCCTCCCCAGACCCGCCAAGGTCCAAACCCTCCAGTTTCATCTTCCGCTGGGGGGAAGGGGAGGATTCAGATGGCCCCAGCTTCCATCAGACCAAACTGGACCATGTCATGAAAACAAAATGTGATGCCCATGTCACTGCCAATGAGAAATACTGGCATCCAGTTCTGCGGCAGTGCAGTAAAAGGTTAGACCATAGTGTTCTACTGTGATCACATTTGATGGTTTTAGAACCTTATATGGTTACTATGGTTACTATGTGTCAACCTGATTCTCTGACAAAAACAATGGAAGGTAGAATTTAAAAATAGACCCTCCCACCAACTTTATGATCTGTCCCATCTTCGCTTTCAATTCCACCCTAAATCAGGGTCATGTATCCACTTACTAAAGACTAATTCATTCTAATTTCACAAATAAACTAAAAATGAAAGAATATGCCACTGGGGCATTCATGAATGTTATATGAATGTGGCTGGCAAGGGTTCAGTCACCAGCAGGCACAGTTGAAAGTATCTTGAAGCCAATTCTGAAAGTCACAGAGGAAAGATAACCTGTTGATCTCTGTGCCTCTGCCTCCTTCATATCTCCATCAGGGTTTGCAAGGACCACTACGCCGAGGTGGAGGCCACCCTGCCCAGGATGTACGTGTGGCTGCTGGGCCTCTTCTCCTTCCTGCTCAGGGTGAAGCCGTCCGCCATGCATGAGGAGGTGCTCAAGGTGGAGCGCAGATTTGTAAAGTGCTGGCGGAGGAATCGACAGTAGCAAGCGAGTAGGAGAGACAAATGGATGCCAAAACAAAGTGGAGAGAAGGAAAGGGTGTCTAGTTGAAATGGAACAATGTGCAGGGACTAGACACCTTGTTTTAGCATGGCAACTTCATTGACTGCTTTTCAACTGGTTTGGATCGTGTTCATTTCTAATGCTGCTGGAATCAATAGGCCTAATATGTTTTAGATTTTACTGAAGGCAATACCACATAAATTGCCCCCTTTAAACCCTGAGGGACTTTCCTCCCTTGCATTGACGTTTTAATACAATTTCAGCATTTATCACAACATTTTTCTACCATATATGAAGCCATTACACAGTTGGCAAATAGAGGAAGAAATCACAAACAAGTTAAATAAATCAGTGGAAATAATATCAAAGCTTTGTAACTCTGTAATGTCCAAAACTTGGTCAAGTTAACAATGTGAAGGCTGACATATTGTACCTCCACCATCCAAAATGAGAGAACCCATCAACCATTATAAATTAACAACAGTAGAGTATTCATTATGGGTGAACTGTTAATCTCAAATCGAAATCATTTCGTCTAAATACGTGTCTTCGTGCCCCTCACCCGCTTTAATTGGTTTTGGGTTGCTTGAAGCTATAACCGCCTGTTGAAACTCGGGTGCCCACGCCCTTCAAAATAACACCATGAATGCCCGGCGGTAGCCAGTGGCCGTCATAAACCAAGTACCATATCAGGTAACAAACATCAACGTGTGTCGCGGTTTGTTTCTGTGACATTTTGACTTGGTTTTGCTATATTTATTCGAGTTCTAGGCCCTTAAAGTACCGTCGTTGTTTATTAGTTTATCGGTTTGATTACTTTTTGTTATTTATTTATTAAGCGGTTACTTAACGTTTTATTCTACTCATTTATCCAGAGAAATTAAACATGATTTTAAAAACGATTATTTATTTTTTTGGTTATCTTGGTCATTTTTCCAAAATTTCATAATTTATTAAAACTAGTGAGAAAATGCAATTTGGCCTGAAGCCACTCCCTCTGAGGCGAGACGTTCCCGATGCCTAATTGCCCTACCCCCCATGACTTGAGCGCTCTCGATTTGCATGGAAATTACACCGAAACCCCGCCTACACCGTAGTATTCAGGCATGCCTTGAATCACAGGTAAAAACTAACCTCTCCACTCAGAAGTTGTTGAAGGTTGAAAAGTTACCTCGCCCCATCTAGGAGGAACACTATTTACCGTAGCTTTTGCCCGCATCCTAAGTTGGATTCAGGTTTGGTGTATTTTGTGAAGAGGACTGGTTGGATTTACAGCGCGAACGAGAAAGTCCG
Source organism: Clupea harengus (assembly GCF_900700415.2). Lineage (NCBI taxonomy): Eukaryota > Metazoa > Chordata > Actinopteri > Clupeiformes > Clupeidae > Clupea > Clupea harengus. Next base: position 815,169 of record NC_045166.1, read on the forward strand.
GTTCCGACATAAGATGACTCAGGAGTACGGCAAGTAAGTTTGGCTCACTGATGTGTGACACTGAAGTGTTCATATGCGCCTTATGATGGACTTGATAGGGTTTTAGGTAGGCTGTCGTGACATAATGGCCATATGTTAACGCAAACGTCAATTTAATTTGATCAAATGACAGTGTTGATCTAAAACGATCGGAGTTCTTATTCACAAATATCAAATCAATATGCTATTCCCATGTCACGTAAGTGCGTTTAAGAGTAGTTAACAACTCGCAGCAGATATCAAGTGTTGATTTTGACTTGATGGTCAAGTAGGACCCCCATACGTTTTTTAGTTATTTCCATAATGCTGTATCGCTTTAACCATGTGTCTGACGTTACATGCAGAGAGGCTCGCTTTTCTGCTTATTATTCGAAGCAATTAACTTCGACAAGGGCCACCACACACGTACTGTCCTGAACATTGTTTTGCCTTCAACATTGATAGTCGGACTTGGTAACAGTTGTGTAAGTTGCCATAACACGTGTAATTGGGAGGGAAAGCCTTAGGCATACGTTGTCTTGAAATCATCTATGTACAAGGAGAAAATCAACAGGGAACCCGTTGCTTATTCTCAGAAACGGTGGGAAGCGGTTGACAGTGTGATGACATTACAAGTCAGGTGGGCCTGCGGACCTGTAACTCCGGTTGAGCAGGACCTGTATCCTGCCAGTGACAAGACAGTCAGAGGAGCTCAAATATATTCTACACCAGGTGGTGTACTTACGATAGCTTTCTCATTGATCAGTACTTACACTAATGAGCGCTGATGCCCAAATGCTCACAATACGCCCATAAATAACGTATTCACCACCTGGATTGCAGCTCAATGTTCAACTTCTTGAAGATGAAGATGCCTCTGTGGTGTAAATAGCTGCGGCATTGGCCTGGGGTCAGGCTGGTGTTTAAGGTGTAAACAGGATGCATAGGGGCTTGTGTTTTTAGACGAGCCCTCACAGCACCCTTCCCCATCACAGTAGCATAAGAACAGGCCACAGGAAGTGTTATGTGAGAACATATGATGAACGACATGGTATTACATAGCTTCAGGTGAAGCTGTCTACTAAATGTAAGTTTAGTGTCATGGGTCCATTTCTGTCCACAGAGAGAGGACGGTCCTGGTGCTCCATGGGGAGGCCCCGGCAGGCGGAGCCCAGCGGCAGCAGGTGTTTGTGGACGAGGACGAGGCCTGGAGGTCCTTCCTGGAGAATCCACTGACTGCTGCGTCCAAGGCCATGATGAGCATCAATGGGGATGAGGACAGTGCAGCTGCCCTCAGCCTTCTCTACGACTACTATAAGGTAATGGTTCTCTACGACTACTATAAGGTAATGGTTCTCGATGACTACTATAAGGTAATGGTTCTCGATGACTACTATAAGGTAATGGTTCTCGATGACTACTATAAGGTAATGGTTCTCGATGACTACTATAAGGTAATGGTTCTCGATGACTACTATAAGGTAATGGTTCTCTTTGACTACTATAAGGTAATGGTTCTCTATAAGGTAATGGTTCTCGATGACTACTATAAGGTAACGGTTGTTCTCTGGTAGGTTTGGATAATGGGGAGAGATCAAACGCCATGCTTTGAAGCTACGCAATTAAAACACTTAATAGAAATGGTTAAAACACACCAGATGAAATGCAAAGTATATTCAGAAATAGGCTCTTTTGTGACTTTACACACACATGGAAAAGCTTGTGATCGGTGGCTTCGGTAACACCGAAGTATGTGGATCAATGTTTTCAAATTCCAGATAGCATAAGAAAAACCGTTATTACGTTCCAGGTTTACTCTAGGCTAAAGCTGTGACCTAAGCTTTCATTCAATGATTCGATCAGTTATCTGGTCCCTAGGTGCCAAAGGAGAAGATGGTCAAAACTGTGAAGATAGAAGCAGACAGTGATTGCAGTCTGACGTAAGGCCTTTTTCAGTGACTCTGCCTGTCTTTATTCATACATGTCTGCTTTGATATTGTGATGAATCTATTAACCAAGACATGAAGTTGTCTTCTGCTATTGGAAAAAAAAACACTTGTTAAATGGTTGACAGAAGTCAAAACAAAGGTAAATGTTGACAAAAGTAAATGTGAGATGAAATTGCCCATTTTAATGTGTCATTCTCCCTCCTCCAGAGAACTGGGAACCTTTCAAAAACCCTCTCAGTCGATGGCCTCTCTCAGGACGGTCCCCCTCAGTGGCATCCCCCAGCTCAGCCTTGCCAACTGGGAGAAAGGGTCGGCCTATCATCCCTTCGACTCCCCGACGGGGAGCACCTACCTGCGGAGCCAGGAGGGGGCGTCCCAGTCCCTGCCTGTAGGGGGCCCTGCTGCTCAGGGGTCCCGGTCGGAGGCTGCAGCGTTCCTCCGCCAGTTTAGCCCCAGCTACAGCCTCCGAGTGCAGGCCCAGACACCAGACTCCACCTACACAGAGGGCCTCAGTGGGACTTCAGAGGAGGTATGGAACCTCTAAGTGTCTCCTGCTCTACTAACATCTACTACCATATGATTTATTCACCAGTATTACCAACAGAGAAGAACCCATCCCATTTCCACTATTTGTACAGACAACCCAGTGTCCATATCATTCACACTGAACAAAGAATTAGATCGTTTTATATGCTCTGATAAGGACTGAGTCTGACAGGTGAAACTCATAACAGTGAAGCGGTCCTCTCACTGCCTTCCCACAGCGAAACTGTCTTTGTTTGGATCTCATTATCATGGATCTCTGAGGCATGCTGTCACTCTTGTTTCCCATAGGTGTTCCCCCTCTCTGACGAGCTGCATTCACACCTCCCCTCCATCTCTCCCGGGAGCTACTCTCACATCAGTAAGCCTGGCAGGTAAAGACCACTGACACAGACAGACAGACAGACAGACAGACAGACAGACAGACAGACAGACAGACAGACAGACAGACAGACAGACAGACAGACAGACAGACAGACAGACAGACAGACAGACCGATAGGCAGTGCGGTCTCTCAAACTCACTAGCCTAACAGTGACGTGTGGCATCACTCCACAGAAGTAGATGTAGCATTAAGATTGTGAGTCCTGACCCACTGATTGCCCTCTTCAGTCAGCAGTATGAGTACACAGTGGAGGCCCCTCGCTCAATGTCTCAGAAGAGTGGTGTGATGAGCTACCTCAACAAGGGCCACTTCTACCCCATCAGCCTGCGCTGTCAGAGTGGCTCCATGGCCGAGCCCCAGACCAGCACTACTGTGAGAGTAAGTAGTGCTTTGGCCCACCGGCATATTGAGATATCTATCTATCCATATATATATATATACACATATACTATAAAATGGCATATTGAGATCTCTATCTATCCATATATATACATACATAATAATTAAGGTTTTTAATGGCACACACGACACACTCGAACACACACACGTGCATATATGGAGGCGACACAGGACACACACACACACACACACACGCAGGTAGGCGTGAGGTCGCGGTGAATTTATTTTCTGCTTTTTCCCATCCTGGACCGTCCTTCCTCAAGGACCCCCCAGGCGCAGTGGGCAGCTTGTAGCGCCCGGGGACCAAGTGAAGTGAACTGTCCATCTTTGGTCAGGGATGGACATGTGTTCTGTTATATGGCATATTGATATATGTTATGTAAGAATGTTATATAACTTCACCTTACCCCTTGGTTTAATTGGATTCTTACTCAGTAGTCGTAGACTGATTTTTTTTGTCTCAAATTCAGAGGGCTGCATGATTCTAAACTAGGCTTAAAGCGATGAAAAAATAGTTTTAGTCATTTAATCACAACAACTGGTTCTAAGCCTGTGTGTGTGTTTGTGTGTGTTTGTGTGTGTGTGTGTGTGTGTGTGTGTGTGTGTGTGTGTGTGTGTGTGTGTGTGTGTGTGTGTGTGTGTGTGTGTGTGTGCACGTACTGTCCCTCAGAGTGTGGTGATGGTGGTGTTCCATGAGAAGTGTGTGGACGAGCAGCTCAAGTCGTGGAAGTTCTGGCACAGCAGACAGCCCTCAGCCAAACAGCGCTGTATCGACATCGGTGAGGACATGTTGGATGATCTCTTCATTCGCACCCAGATTTAGATAATTACTACTGCTCTACCTCATCTATTTGATACGACGAGAACCACCAGCCGAACACTCCTCACATCCCATAATACTCTGCTTACTTACTCACCCTGTTGCCCAGCTTGACTTTGCCCCCCCCCGGCTTTCTGTTTTGAATGACTAACCGTTTTTCATCTCTTACCGTCCCCAGCGGACTACAAGGAGAGCGCCAGCACTGTGGCCAATATTGAGGACATTTCCTTCAATGCCATTTCATTCACGTGGAACACCAAGGATGAGCCCAGAGTGAGTAGTTGTGCTTACCGCCACATAACCAGCAGATGCCCTCAGTAGCCACTGACCCACAGGGTTTCAATGGGTTTTAGAAGCCTAGACTCTAGAGTATACTGGGCATTGAGCATGCCTGTCTGCAGCCACTCTCCATTTCACTTGGGTGATCTCTTAATATCTGTGATGATGAGACTGCGTGACCTATTTCTCTTGTGTTTGACTTCTCCAGCCTTGCCATTAAGGTGGGTATAAGTGATGTTGTGGGTATAAGTGATGTTGTGGGTATAAGTGATGTTAGTGTGTTAGTGTGTTGTAGAAGCATGTGTAGAGACGTACACTTAGTATAACAGGCGTAAATATCTGGTTGTAGAACCTTCTCCAATTAATGGATCTGTTGAACGTTGTGGACTTTTCAAATGAATATAGTTTTTACTATGCCTTCAATTAAAATATTGATTCTGATTGATATTGATATTGATTGTTTCTATTGCTCAACATACATATTCAGAGTAATGTGCAGAAATGTAGTTGCCTACAACGGCCAGTTGAGGGAGACACAGCCTTCAAAAGCGTCTTAACTACTTTCAATACTGGTTATTGTGTGGTGGAGTGAAATCGTTTCAGAGAGTTTTACCTGTTGAACAGTGGGTTTGCAGAGGGTGAAAATGAAAGAATTAAATGTGTGCAATATAATATCATATATTTTTTGGGGTTATTTTTAAAAGAATAATTATTGTCATTTAATGAATCAATTGCCATATGTTTTTGTTTCTCTCTAAATTTCTCTTTTTTATGTTTTTTCCATCATTAGATATATGTCTCAGTGAACTGTCTAAGCACAGACTTCTCCCCCCAGAAAGGGGTGAAGGGCCTCCCCCTCAACCTGCAGATTGACACCTACAGCTGCAGTAACCACGGCGACCAGCTCCTGCTGCACCGTGCCTACGGCCAGATTAAGGTATTCTGCGACAAGGGGGCTGAGCGCAAGATCCGTGACGAGGAACGCAAGGTGATGCGCCGCAAGGGACGTGGTCAGGACGGTAGCAACACAAGGACAGGTAGCTATGTTACCAAAAAGACTACCCCCCCCCACACCCGCACCCGCACACGCACACGCACACGCACACGCACACGCACACGCACACACACACACGCGCACACGTGCATACAGATTCATAAAGAAATCCATACTCATATCACATACACAGTGCACATATCTAAAGGCAAATTGTTGTATACTCTAAATATCAAAAAGTAAGCACTATTCTTTATAAGTAAGCATTCTCCAACTCAGCTGCAGGTTAGTGCAAACATCTGAAGGGCTCTGTGGCTGCTGTGGCTAATTACTGCCTTCACTCATGTTATCATAGAAAACAAACATGGAGTCACATGCTGGGCCGGTTTTAAAACATCTCTTAGCCAACAGTGGTGGTGTTTGATGACGCCCTTGCTTTGTTTTGGTAGGTAGCAAAGGCGCCGTGCAGCAGAGCCATGTTGACATAACAGTCTTCAAGTCCATGAGCGACATGGCCACACAGCCGGTCCTGTTCATCCCAGAGGCGCTTTTTGCCACGACTCAGCGACATGTGAGTGTGTTTTTACAACATGCTCCTGATAAATGGGGGAAAGACAATAATGAACCAGCGTATTTCTACTTTCTACTGTGTGGTTGGCGTGGGGGAATGTGAGTGCAATACCGATCCATGTTGACACCATCAGGAGGGTTGCCAAGCTTCAGGGCTATCTTGGCAACAGTCATGATAACAACAGTAGAAGTATTTATGGTGACTGAAGCCAGCATGAGTAAAGGATTGTGTTCTGCTCCTAGTTGTGGGCATTAAGGTGGCGTGTGCTGTGTGTGAAGGGACGGGTTCTGGAGGTCCAGTAGGGTCCCAGTACAAGCTTCAGGGGAATGAGGGAAACCAAACCATGATGTCATGATTTCCCCTCAGGGTTTTAACATTCCATTTCTTTGTGTCTTTCTAATAGGGCAGTCCTGTGGAGGAGGGACGCCAAAGGTACGCTTCTTTTCTTCTGGCTTTGTCTCTCTCCCGCCACATTTTTTACCTCTTATTTCCCTGCTGCAATTACTTATTGACACAGAAAAATGATTAGACAGTTCCTCATTCAAAAGAAATTTCCTGTAACTTATTTCTCAGTCTATTTCTTCTCTAAAGAGACTAAATACATCACACCATTTCTGCTGCCCGGCAAATCGATGATCGTTTCTTTCCAAGCAAGTGATTGACTGTGGGCTTTGTGCTGACAATAATTCCACTTTCTCCTCTGTGTGTGTGTGTTTGTGGGTGTGTGTGTGTGTGTGTGTGTGTGTGTGTCTGTGTGTCTGTGGGTGTGTGTGTGTGTGTTTGTGGATGTGTGTCTGTGGGTGTGTGTGTTTCCCCACTGCAGTGTGGCAGTGAGGCGATCGCCCTACTCAGCAGAGGAGTTTGGCTGCACTCCCAGCAAGAGAGCCAGGCGCGACGAACCCGAGAGAGGTACGCATTGGGACAGTGTTAGAGAGAGAGAGTGTGTGTGTGTGTGTGTGTGTGTGTGTGTGTGTGTGTGTGTGTGTGTGTGTGTGTGTGTGTGTGTGTGTGTGTGTGTGTGTGTGTGTGTGTGTGTGTGTGTGTGTGTGTGCGCGAGAAAGTGAATGAGTGTGTGTGTGTTTGTGCACACGTGTGTGTTTGTGAGAGAAGTGCGACAGAGAGTGGGTGAAATAAGGACATTGCCCAGTATTCATTGGATAGAAATGTGAGGGAGGGAGGGAGGGAGGGAGAGAGAGAGGGAGAGAGGGAGGGAGGGGGAGGGGGAGAGACAGACAGACGGTTGGAGTCAGAAGTCACACGAGTTCATAGTAGCTGCCTGCATGAGATAAATAGAAATCCAATCAGGTTAACCAAAATACAATTTCTCGAGCGCAGATTGATGACGGGGGGGGGGGGGGAAGGGGGAAGGGGAAG
>NC_045166.1:830000-880000 GCF_900700415.2 Clupea harengus
TCCAGGCAAGTAGGCAAACCAGGATTTCAGATGTGATCGAACCAGCCTCTCAAAGCACTTTGCAATGATGGGGATGACTGCAACTGGGCAGAAGTCATTTAGGGCCGTAGCTGTGGAGTCCTATGGCACTGAGACAACGGTGGCGTTCTTAATGCTTGTGGGGACAAATGCGTGAGCCAGGGGCAGATTGCTCTGTACATGCTCTGTGCTCAGAGCTGGAGAGTGACAGAAGCAGTTCACCAGGTGGGAGGTCCACTTTGTTTCTCCAGTCAAAGTGAGCATAAAAGTAGTTGAGCTCATCAGGGAGGGAGGCAGAGATGGATGGGGACACAGTACTGGGTGGTTTGAAGTCTGTGATGGTCTGTATAGGGTTGTATATTCACACTAAATTATTACATTTTTGTGTGCGTGTAAACTTTTCGTTTTTTCTTACCTCGTCTTCTTTCTCCTTTGCAGTGTGGACAGGATCAACCTACACACCGGAGCCCAACCCACTCGCCTGTCTGTCAGTCATTTTGAAACGGTGCACAAACAGACACGCACACACTCACAGACACACAGACACATGTATAGTCCACCTCCATATGGAGAAGCACCCCACCACTGCTGAGGCCCCCCAGGGGTGGAGTCTGCACGGAGAGGTAGAGGGGTGGTGTTGGTGAGAGGGAGTACATCTGTCATAGGGAGCTCTCCCCGCTGCTCTCGTTTCACCCACAATCCTTTTCACCCCTCAGGCAGGCCCCTTGCCAGGGCCTCTACACACCCCTCACACCACCCTACATGAATTCCTGAGCATCCAAACCCCTGGGCCTTCGGACACTGCCCCCGAGGATATGCTTGAGTTTGTCAACAGCGCAAAGGAGAAGCTGTTATATCCATAAAAACAATGTTTTGCTCTCATTTCTGCTCTACCACTACTTCAACTACTTCAACCCAGCTTAGTTGCTATTTTAGGTGTGTCAATCTATAATATGGGACCAGAAATTCACCATGTTGTGGGTGGTGTTTTGCCAGATATTTTTTACAAATGTTGTAGTTGTATTAGTAGGATTATGGAATGATGGTGTTGGTCAATATCTCTTTTTTTATTTTAGATGATTTAAATGATACAGATTTGTTTTGTTGGCCACTTTTAATGTATGATCAGGAATTCTAATAACATTTCTAACACAACTTTGTTCTATTGATGTTATTAGGTAGCAAGATCTTAAGAGCTGCTGTCTTCACCAATTACCAAACTAGCCATGCACCTTGACCTCTGACCTCAACGGTGCGGCTGTCACAACATGTCACAAGCTTCAGAATTCCTCAAAAGCAAAAGTGGCTGGCTGGGGAGTGGTCGTATTTGTGTGTACATGTATGTGCAGTGATAATACTGCTTTAGGAAAGCTGGAATGTGGTGACCAAATGCAACGTTGTTTTGATCCTGAGGCTGGTCAGTATCAACTGCAGTAGTGTATTTCCTTCCCCATGTGATCACTGAGAAATTGGCCCCTAAAATCCCCATCTCACCTCCCTTTTCATTGGCAAAGATGGTTGGTTTATATTCTGTGCAAATATGCCCAAGAGACTGATGTTGTGGTTGAAAGGACAAGATGGCAGTGTTTAATGTTGGTGAGTTGCATATAGAACGGACTGGGCTATGCGCTTGTTGAACAATGTAGGCATATTTGCATTGCATGTCCTGCAGCAATGCTTTGCTTTCACCATACAGTCTGCATTTTGGTAATGGCTCCTTTCCACGCCACCCCCACCCCCACCTGCACCAATCACGCCTCTCCCCTCAGCTTCAGCAGGGAGCTGGCAAGCTTATGGTAGGCCTTACATGTGTCTGGGTTTCCAAGACAACAGCTACCCAATCAGCATGTAATACGGCAGCGGCGTCAGGGTTATGGATGGCGGTGATCATACAACTCACCCCCACTCTTTGGCAATGCTGTTTGTTTTTATCTGCTGCAACTCCCTTCTATGTGACACACCCATACATGGCGAAAGCGTGACTATACAAGGTAAAACTGAAAATGAAGGTCACTTGCACACAGGAAGTTAATACTGATGTTTTGGCGGCAGTTTGTGGAACAATGACCTCCTTGTTTAAAGGCCTGGATTTGATGGTCTGGATTTCACAGTATCCCCCTATACCACCAAGACTACCATTACAATGTATTAAAGTAAGAGAAATTAACAAAGCCTTCTAGATTTTAAAATGTATGTGCCCACGACGAAACTGAATGTCAATAACATGATTTGAAAAGAAATGTTAATACTGATGAAGAGGGGTCATTAACTACCCTTGCATAATAAACTGCAGAAAAAGACATGGTTCCTCTAAAAAACAGTATTAGATATAAATATGGCCTTAGAGAAGCTTTCCTGTTGGACTGTTGGACAAATGCAGCTCCTGTCGTCCTGAAAGGGAGTGGCCCTCAGTGGTGAGAGGAATATACATTTCTTCTCCCCTTTCCTTCAACTGGGGGAGCCCTCCATTTATGGTAGAACACTGGTGTGGGTGAGTTTTGCTGAAATCATTTATGTTAAAACACAACTGTCCATTCATTTCCTATACTGCATATCTTTGGAGTTGTCCTTAGGAACATGCTCAAACGTTACAACATATTGGAGCACATACTGTTATGGACATTGTTGTCTTGGTTCAACAAATATGACAACCGTCCTTCCAACCAAAAATGAATATCTATAGCCATTTTGATTCCATATCAAACTCGAATGTGTACAACAAAGACGATTACATCTATGCCTACTCTTAATGTATGCTAAAAACCACAACAAACCACAATTTTCCTGAAGTCCGTCACTACAGTTGCTCTGACTTACAGACTTGATGATCTTTCCTCCAGTCCCACACAAGACCATTCATGTCCTGTCTGTGCTATAAACGGTCTAAAGCATTAAAAAAGTATAGGCGTAAAATTACAGCTGCAACAAAGACGTCCCTCACAGCTTTGGGATTCTTTAAGGGTGGTTTACAACTCATCACTGTCTTGTAAAGCTTCAAGACAGAACCAGCTGGTGAGCTAACTGGTGGGAATTCATTGTCAGTGTGTTTTTAAAAATATTTTACAAATTTCAAACAAAATTGTTGATTATTGTTATTACAAATAATCCGTATAGCCTACTTTCAAGCTGTTTGTAATAAACCTAAGTAGGCTAGTATCGATTGGCTCCATGTAAACTTTTACGGTCAAACATTAAACTTAAAGCAGAGAGAAAACTAAAAACAAACGAAGTCACTGGGGTGTTTTCCTATGTCTGTTGATGCCAAACATGTGGCTAGTGACCTAATGACTACTAAAATTAAAGTACCACGACTGTTGTGTCTCAGCGATAGGCTACAACAATCGCGCCTAATCACACTTTATTGTAACCCGTTTCCCCGTCTTTGTTATTTCAAGGAACACGTTACGGTTACAATGTAGCACTTTATGCGTTCTCCGTCTGCGCATGACTCGTTTCCCTGGCATTGCAAGCCAGACGCGTGCAAGTATCTCACAATTCCGCTTGTTCGCCGCTCCGACCTTTCCCCCAGTTTTCGCGAACCGAGTTCACCGGGTTTACTCTGACACCGCTGACTCCTAAGTTACGCCCCCCAACAGCCACGCACCCTCTTTCCTCCAATCGGCCTTCGATCACGTACTGATCACGCGCTACCTTCCCTCCCATTGGCTGACAGCCGCTACACCTTTGTTTTTTGATTGGTAACATGTTACCACCCGCTATTCTGCAATGAATTTTGTTTCTGTTTTTTTCTGACTTTCTTTTTTTTTACGTCTCCCCACTTGATTCACTCAGCTGAGGTTGGACGCTGCCGCTTAAAGTGGTTACACTTATGAGTTTAGGACACGCGGAGTAGAGTCGCAGGGCAATTGTCTCTCTCCTTTGTTGACTTTTGATATATAAAGAGGTTGTTTTTGCTCCATATGCTGACTTTTGCGTCAGGTCTGGTCTCGGAGTCCTGTCGGGTGAGTTGATTAAAAACTGGTCACTGAAAGTGGGTTGTAGTTTGCTGTTTGCGCATCTGTAGTGGGCTGTCTGAGCATTGTTTTGCCTTAACATTGCAATATGATGTGTCCAGCTTGCATGCTTCAAACATCCCATCTATACCCCAGGAACCTATTACACTTAACGAGATTGTCTTAATTAAGGTCAAGAGTAAAGGAGTGTTGTTATACCTTTTAAAATTCAACTTGGAAAAATAAAATATATTGCATCTCTGTTTTCGGTATCCATCAATACTTCCTAACTGGTTATAGCCAAAGGGGAACACTGGGAAAAAGATATCGCAAAAAAACATTCTTGTCTATAGGCTACCATGAACCTAAGGCCCCCTCCTATTTATAGTCAATTAAACAATCAAATATGTAGTCAACATTAGAAGTTGCTGTGTGGGCTTGTTTAGTTAGGACTGTGATTCATGACTAGATTTGTTTTATCACGGGGAGACATTAATGTTGAGTTGAAACTGATACATTACTTTGGCCTCCGGAGCTATGGACAGTATATCATTTATAATTGTATGTCATATATGTTTTCCGGTGGTCTTTTCGGTAATTGGCAGTAGAGAGTTATACTAAATGGAGGTGTAACCTTAATTCAATACTTCCTGATGCGGGTTCCACCCCTGCACCACCGCCGTTGCACTCACATGGCCCGTTCGTTCGGTTAGAGAGCACGTCACTGTTTAATCTATTTTTGGAGATGGGAGGTTCCCAGTCTCATAGTCAAATGTTATGTGAGACGCTGGGTGTTGCCGCGCTAACTGACGAGCAGTCCCCCCCCCCCCTCCTTCTCACTCCTGCCCCTGAGCGGCTGGAGCTCTACATGCAGTTGTGCATTTAGCAGATGCCTCGCACGGCCACTGAGTAACTTGCAGAATAGGTAGTGTCACACTATGCGCTACCGGAGAAGTGCTTTGTGCGCCAAAGTTGACCAAGCATTTTGATGCATTGCGTACTGCATTCAACTATTTTCAGAATAGACCAAATCCTCTCGTGGATTAGTGGGTTAATATTTGTGATCACTCTGACCTCTAATGACTATTGCTATTAAAGGTTAGCCCCTGAGCTGTATTAACAAAGGTTTGTTGATGCTGTACCCCTTCAGGTAGATACAACATACTGTGCCGTGGAAATGGAGAGGAACCGGCATGACAGTGAGAGATCCTGCTCTAGCATACTGGAACATCATGATCTGGAAGCTGCTGAAGCTCTGGTCTGCATGAGCTCATGGGTTCAAAGGTCACACAAACCACGCCCCCTCACTCCAACCTCAGACTCCTGTGACTCGTTGGTACTGCATCCTGAGGTCACCGAGTCCCCCAAAGACATGGTCTCACTGTCCTCACTGGTAAGAACATGTGGAACTAAGGATGGGCTGCTATATTGTTACAATGTACCTCTTTCAGTTTCTAGTTCTAGTTCCAGATCCAGTCATAAGTAGGGAGTGTCAAGGGTAAGGCATTCACAGTGTGAAGGGTGAAGATGACAGTCTTTTAAGGATGTGAGAGCGTATGGCTTGCTGACAAAGTAACAGTTACAGTGGAAATAAGAAATGAAAGAATCCTTTCCCCAATAATGATCTAATCATGTGTCGTGATAATGTGTCTTGCCATGAACCGCAGTGCAAGGCATGTCATGTGACACACAAAAAAATCAATTTGATGTAGTCGTACTTGGATAAAAAGTGAAGGTGTTTTTTCTGTTTATTTGATGTCTAACACACTTCTTGTTCTTCCCTTCCAGTGTATGACTCCACCTCACAGCCCCAGCTTTGCAGAGACCCCGACCACCACGGTCCAAACCCCCTCAGGCCCACGGTCAGTCTTACCACAGCCCAGGCTCTGCTCAGCTCTGCCTGGTAGAAATGCCAACCACACTGGTTTACAGCCAGGCACCATCACCTCACCTGCTTCACCATTAACCCAGGAGACCACCGCAGGGTCACAATGCAGAGCCATGGCAACTAGTGTCATCCGCCACACAGCAGACAGACCATTCACTGCCCACATTCCACCTGATTCCACAGGACAACAGGTGAGGCTGGTGGAGGCAGAGAACCAGGGACAGCAACTTGAGGCCTGGGGGAGCATTACACTGTCCCCGATGGTCCGCCTGCAACCTGAGGCACAGAGCAGCCCTTGGGCTGGGCCTGGGATGGAAGTTTTTACCAAACCCCTCTCTGAATCACAAGGCCCTTTCACGGCCTCACCACCTCCTCCAGTCTCACCCTGCCAGCTCAATCCCTTGCCCCAGTCTGCCATGTCCAGTTCCCAAGTCCTCTGCCAGGTTTTTCCAGTGAATGGCCAAACGGGGATAATCTCTGCGTTTGTCCAGGCACCAGTTCAAATGCAAACCACCAACGGCCCAAAGCCCATTCTTCCCCAGTCGCCCTCTTCCTTCCCCCAGCAGGTTCTTGTGGGTTCTCCTGTGGGCCAGGGGACTGTGATGTTTGTGGTTCCTCAGTCTTCCTTGTCTCAGTCACATCCTGGGTCACAGAGTGTTGTAACTCTGGGCAACACCAAGCTTCTTCCCCTAGCCCCAGCTCCAGTATACATGCCCTCAGGTCAAAATGGAACTTCCACACAGGTAGACTTCTCTCGCAGGCGGAACTATGTTTGCAACTTCCCTGGGTGCAAGAAGACATATTTCAAGAGCTCTCATTTGAAAGCACACCTCAGAACCCACACAGGTTGGTCTCACTGATCTGTTATTTGTCTTGATAAATAAATGATGGATTGACTGCAACAAGAGCTAGTATCAATGTTAAGTAATTGTTTATGTGTTTTGCTTTTTTAACAGGTGAGAAACCTTTCAGTTGTCACTGGGAAGGTTGTGATAAAAAATTTGCTCGTTCAGATGAACTATCCAGACACCGGCGCACACACACTGGTGAGAAGAAGTTTGTGTGTCCAGTGTGTGACCGGCGATTCATGCGAAGCGATCACTTGACCAAGCACGCTCGTCGACATATGACCACCAAGAGGGCCTCAACATGGACCTCAGAAGTACGTGACCTCAACAAAATGGCTGCTTTCAAGGCTCCACCAACCATCTCCTCTGTTCCTCTCAGTGTACTTGTACCCGCCTCAAACTAAAAACAAGTCTTAGGCCGCAGGGCCACCTCAGGACAATATCCCATTGAGCATCTATCACGGGGAACATAAGTGACAAAAACATAATGGCTGCTACTCCAACAGTGGACAGAAACAAACTGACTTTGCACTGGATTTTTAAATACATTGTTGTTTATACTTTCTTTATATGGATTTTTGTTTACTTTTGTACAAGTACATTTCTCAAACTTATGCACTCTTTTTGCCAAAGCCTTCACATTACAGTATGTTATCTGTTACTCCTTGTCTGTCTATGTATATTTGTATATAATATCTATATATGAATGTAATGTGTACTCCATCTTGCATTTATTGACAATATATAAATACATAAATGTTATTGATGTGCTTAAATCTGTAAGTGGACAGTATTCATATATGTGATACCATCTACTGTCTTGTCTTGCTTTGCATATTATTTAATAAACATTTGTTTTTAAAAGTATGGACCATCATTGTAGGCCTGTTGTATGCTGTGTAAGTGTGCAAGATTCAGGAAAACCGGCCCGACCTACTTATAACTATACTCTGTAAATATAATCTATAGCAAAGTGATATCACACTAATACAAATATTCATAGAAAAAGCGCTCTGGCCAAATACTTTATTCCCATTTCAAAACATAGAAAATATCAACAAACACTAGGAATGGTTGTATCAGGAGAGATAGCACAGATTATTCACTAACATGAAGTATCCTGTTACACAACACTGATGATTTCTCCCAGTCCTCCATACACCAGCTTTGATTAACACCCAGTAACAAGCCTCCGCAAATCAAACTGGATTGTGGTTGTATGGTTAGGGGGCGCGACCAATCGTAGAAAGGGTAGAATTGCAACATGGTTACAGGCTTTTGATTGGTTTACCGAATGCCCGCCCATTTGCCTTACTGACCGACTTTCCCAGATAGGAAAAAGATTAGGGTACATGCATTATCCTTTATAGTCAACGTTTCAGAACCAATGAATGGAATATATTTTAGTTGTTGTGCGCGGAAAAATAGCTCAGTGCTGGTTGTGGTCAATTGCCCATGAAAACAAGACCTCACCTCAACATCACATTTTGAACACACTCTCTAAAAATGCTATTTGAAAATCCCCAGCATCCCTCGTTGGAATTATAAGTTTTACACTGAAAACGATTCGCATTTTATTCCCGTGAGCTGTTTTTAAATGTGCTTTATAAATACATTTGACTTGACTTGATTTAAATGTTGGGGCAATGAGTTCCTTGGTGTTCCATAAGAAGTCGCTGGGGCTTCGCGTCAGCATTGGCCTACATATTGCATAAGCTCAAACGTGGGTCATGCATGCCTGACTCCTCGGTGCGAGAATACGTGCAGCAGGGGCCAAATGAACACATGTAAGATGTGTTAACTACTCTTAACTACTGGCCAATAATTACATTTAGGCCAGAGTACGTCACGAACAATCCACCTGAAACACAATGCGACTATTTGGAACAGGTCTTATTCTGATCTGGCACGAGGGAGATCCTTTTAGCCATTTTTTTCAAATCCATAGTCACTAATTGAATCTGCACCACCATTGTGATATTTGTAATAAAAAAACGCACATTTATAACTTCCAAATAGCTACCTCCCAACTCCGCATAAGTGTTTAAACTCACACTGAGTAGCCTGCGCCCCCTGGTGTCAAAACAAGCCAATAGTCGGAGAAAGTAGTTTCCAACAGCTGGTATGAAAACAATGGCCTATTTACTGGACTCTAGCGATTTTGCTTTACCTAAAGGTATCGGGTTGGCACTCTAAAAACAAGCCTTGGTGGAGTTGCGCCTATAAACTTACTGAACATCATGTTTACTGTAATCGACGTCCATGACTATGAGTAGGCTATTGTATACCCAAATGCTGTGAAACACCTTAAACTAGAGTCTCCCTCCCAATGATCACGTTGTTCCGAAGCAGGAGCTAAATACTTTAGTTTAACCGAAATAGGGTAGATCATTCTAAAGAGATTTCAACCATTTCAGCCAAGCGATATTGTGTGTGAATGACATTCAGCCAACCACTAGAGGGCAACACTCCAAATATGACCCGAACTCGCATCGTGAGGTTTTTGTCTTGTAAGGAGTGACTAACACCTCGAATTTGCGCCCGAAATGGACAAAGGTAAATTTGGGAAATATCTGCAGTGATAATACAACTACCTAGCACACACAGCCACGAATATTAATGTAGGAATAACTTGCTAAACATAATCAATATCAACGCAAGTATTGTAATGAGAGACGATGCAGAAAATGTTTTTGCCCTCCAAGCCCCCAAATACATTAACGTTATGGTGACTTAGAGGTCTCGTGCTTTGTCAGATTTTTAGTAACGTTTACCAGCCAAAAT
Source organism: Clupea harengus (assembly GCF_900700415.2). Lineage (NCBI taxonomy): Eukaryota > Metazoa > Chordata > Actinopteri > Clupeiformes > Clupeidae > Clupea > Clupea harengus. The sequence continues at coordinate 839,492 of NC_045166.1, forward strand.
GGTTTGTCTGACTGAACTGTAAGGGGCAATACTCATAGAAATATAGTCTTTATTCACATAGTGTCCAATTATGAAAATATGTGGGAATGGCAATTACATATGTGTTGTAAACAGTTTGCCAACTGGCCAAGTCCTTATTAAAAATCCTTGTTTGCTCTCCATTTCTAGCACAAAAAGTGCAATGCAGTTAATGTAGTCTAAATGTTCTAAGGCACAGAATCATGCAAATTAGGGAGCTACTTTTGTTTACCAACGACGTGGCGGGAAACCGTGCCAAACACAACACATTTAGACGACTTAGCTTGCTCTGTTGCTTTGGTTTGGGATTTTGCCTATGAATCAGATAAAGGGAAGACTGTAGGATAACTTTTAAAAAAGTCCCTGAATTAAGATATTTTGCTAGTTCGAAGAGGATTATTAAGTTTTGCCATCGGTCTACCAGGGCTATATTTGAATCAGCTGTTTACAATCACTAACATGTATCACCTTAATGATTATTACAACATGAGGTTATTTAGACTTGTAGCGTTGTACTTAGTTTTTTAAATGTATTTTCTCTAACTCAAAAGCGCGCCTTTTTTATAGTTAAAGGTTTGTTGTTTCGTAACTCGTTTCATAAAGTACACTCAAGGCATTTGAAATTCCCGCAATCTGAAAGTGACGTAGAGGCACAAGTCGCGATGTTACTGGCCAGAAATCTAACAATTTAAAGTGCCACTTTTCTATTGGGTTAGCCCTTTCAAGCGCCAATGTTGAAATATAAAGGACGCTTTTCCCTTAGGTCCTTCATTAGGTTTCGTGTAGCTGTGGAGATAGCTTGCTAGTCTTGTTTTCCAACTAGTTGCGCTTCTTTATTTCCTTTAAGTGTAATTTTACGTTTTATTTTAGATAACGCTCTTATACTTTCACACAAGACGTATTTGTAATATAGTTGTATTTATTGCTCTCGGTGCTGCTCTTAATCTATCTGAAAATGCTATCTACTAGGACCCCGCTTTCCGCCAAGAACGAGAACATCGTCTCTACTAAAGTTGAGGGCATGTCCCTGACTGACAAAGAAAACACAGTAAGTGGAGAAACCTTTTAATATCATGTACCATGTGTGTATGTAGAATACTGTACTGTTTGAGAATTTCTTTGTCGTATTTAATGTTGAAGTTACTGACTACTAGCTTGACTAGGATGGTTAACAACGTTCTTGTATAACTTAACAAAATGTTGGTCAGAAGTGAAATAACACTAAAGGTTCTCACGTAAAGATGAAGTTAACATTGTCTTTCTACTTTTTTTTCCAGCCCCCAAGCCTGAACACAACTCGGATTTTGGCCTCCAAAACCGCGCGTAAAATCTTCGAAGATTCCGAGGTAATTGATATTTAACATTAACGAACGTTAACGTACACTTTAAAGTTAGCTTGGCTATAGCAACATGCTCATAGTATAATAATTATAGTAATATAAGACGTTATAGTTAAGTTACTTTTGATGAGCGGCACTTTGGCGCCATGTGGTTTTAAGGACGTTTGTAGTTAACGTGAATCATTAGGTTACCGAGTCACATAGCTAATACGTTTGAGTAACTTAGAATTTCTAACATATTAAATTAAAGTTGCGTTATAACATAAAACTCAGCCACAATCAACGAAATCCGACCTCACAAAAGGTTAGCATATGTTACTTTTCTGAATAGTATAGCTGCTTAATCTAATCTGAATCTACTTTTTAGTGACGTTAACTTCGAAAACTCAACATACTATTGTCTTGGTTTACACAACCCAGCCTGCTGATCTTACGAAAGGGTGTCAATTGGGGCAGGGGCAGCATCGGTTTCTTGTGTAACCTCAATGATGCCTAGTTAGCTTATCCAGCTAATTGGACTAACTAACATTAGACTAACTGCTGTTAACTGCCCTGCTAAAGCGAGTATATTCACTTTTTAACACCGGTAAATGTCGGTCTGCATCAATTGTCCATCCTAAATTTGTAATGATGACCTTTTTTGTTTTAAAATAGCCTACGAAGACGACAAAAGCGAGCTTTGAAGAAGAACCTCTACTGAAGGAGAACCCCCGTCGCTTTGTCGTTTTCCCTATCCAGTACCATGACATATGGCAGATGTACAAGAAAGCAGAGGCCTCTTTCTGGACAGCAGAAGAGGTGGGTTTTCTTTGCTTCTTGTAAGATTGTGGTGTATGTTCATAGAGGTCTAGACCTACAATTATCCATGTGTTCAGGATCCACTAATCTCTTCCTCTGGTATTTTTTAAGGTTGACCTTTCCAAAGACCTCATGCATTGGGAATCGCTGAAGGATGACGAAAGGCACTTTATCTCTCATGTGTTGGCATTTTTCGCTGCCAGTGATGGTATTGTCAATGAGAACTTGGTAAGCAAAGATGCTGTACAAACTGAGTCATTGGGCTTCTGTGACAGGGCTAGAGGAAGGATGTTCAATGTTCCTGTGTTAATTCATTGTTTTGACACTAGGTGGAGCGGTTTACCCAGGAAGTGCAGGTCACCGAGGCACGTTGCTTCTATGGCTTCCAGATCGCCATGGAGAACATCCATTCTGAGATGTACAGCTTGCTTATTGACACTTACATCAAGGACCCCAAACAGAGGTTAGTCCCAATATGATATCCTGACCATAAGCTACTTTTTGGCTGTGATGAGACGCGCAGGGGTACGGACCTCAGCTACAAATGGGAGCTGAATGTCAGTGGCTTTATACCGGTCAGCAGGCATGTGGTCAGCTGACTGGTGGCCACTGGCATGAAACAGTCGCAAGTCTGAGCCACTCCATAGATGTTTAATTTCCTTACATTTAACAGCATGACCAATGAAAGCATGATTTATAGTCTTGTTAAAACTGATATTTTGTTAACTGTCTGACATGTGAAATCCCTGGTGCATGAATGGTTAGGCTTTAAAACACACCCTTGGCCAATGCCATATGATGATGGTGCTGAAGTCTTTCTTATTTGTAATTTCTTTGTTTGTTGTGATTGCCTGCAGGGACCACCTGTTCAATGCCATTGAGACCATGCCATGTGTAAAGGAGAAGGCTGACTGGGCTATTAACTGGATTGGCAACAAGAATGCAGCTTTTGGTATGTTCCAACCTCATTTACTCCACAACCTTTTGGTCTTTTGTCCAAGGAATGATGACTGGCTTGTAAAAGTCAAAGACTTAAAGTTGCGTGTGACTTGTTTCAGGTGAGCGAGTGGTTGCCTTTGCTGCTGTGGAGGGCATCTTTTTCTCTGGCTCATTTGCATCCATTTTCTGGCTGAAGAAGAGGGGTCTTATGCCTGGCCTTACTTTCTCCAATGAGCTTATCAGCAGAGATGAGGGCCTGCACTGTGACTTTGCCTGCCTGATGTTCAAGCACCTTGTCAACAAACCATCAGAAGAAACGGTCAGGAAGATAATCATGAATGCTGTTGAGATTGAGCAGGTAATTGATTCATCTTTGAGCCCGTTTAAAAAATAATAAAAAAATGGCCATTGAAATATTTTGGGTAATGGTAAATCAAGTGTCATGTATTTATTTTTTTCTATTTCTGTCCTAGGTATTCTTGACGGAAGCTCTGCCAGTCAAGCTGATTGGAATGAACTGTGATATGATGAGGACCTACATTGAATTTGTCGCAGACCGACTGATGCTGGAGCTGGGTTTTGAGAAGGTAGACTTCTTTTCCAAAGAATGAATGCTTTATCAAGACTGGTGGTGTTTGTTGGCTGCCCATTCAGAGCCCTAGTGGTGATCAAGTAATTGTATGGGTCATCCACTGCACTGAACAGTGTTATAAATGAACTTGAATAATGAGACATTAACTGGATTGGGTAAAGTCTAATTTCAATATGCTTTTTACCTGTCTGCAGATCTACAGAGTTGAGAACCCCTTTGACTTCATGGAGAACATCTCGCTGGAGGGCAAGACCAACTTCTTTGAGAAACGTGTAGGAGAGTACCAAAGGATGGGTGTTATGTCTGGCACCACAGATAATACCTTCACCCTAGATGCTGACTTTTAAAACCGTTGATGGGCCTGAAACTTCCACCTGCAGTAGCAACCTGTCAATCTCGCCTCCCTTGATGAGTTCTAGCCTACAGTAGTCGACAGTAGAGCTTGTAGTGACTTAGTATACCCTGCACAGTTCCTCTTGAAGGGAAGGGAGTTGGGAAGGAGTCTTAAGTGTTGGTGATGGGCCCTGAAATGCACCTACACCTGGAAGAGGGTGTTGTCCTGTCATGTGCACTTAGGCTACCTCAAAATTGTCATCTGGGTCAGGAAACCTGGATGGGCACCACTTGGCACATTTGGACATTTCATGTGTTTTAATGTTATTTTGGGTGAAGCCTTTTAATGTATTTATCAAGTTTTTGTAATAAATTTACAAAAAGTTGTGCTGTTTTTTTGAATGGCCTGTTTATACTTTTTTTTTTGATGGTGAATTGGTTTTTGTTATGTTGGTATTGAAGTTGTTTGCCTTATGTTGTACTTTTAGTTTTCAACTTGTAAATAGAGAAGCATTTTAATAAAACGACAGTCAACACTTGATGTTTCTTGGATGTTTTTACAATTTACATGGTTTTGGTGGAGGTGATTTTGTATGAAGTTCTTTTTGCATTTGAAAGCTGACTAGTTGAGCATGAAGGCGTATTCGAGTGGGTGCATCAGAGGGCGCCTTGACTTGCGTGTACAAACATGACTTCTGTGTCACGTGTTCGCTAATATTTTGACTTTTGACTCGATCGCATTAAAGGGGGACGTTCAGTGACAAGCGGGTCCATCAAAAAAAGCGAGTTGGCCGGCTTATCTAAAAGTAATTACTGCAAATTAAAGGCTGAGCAATAAAAACGTCATTCAAAACTAGTTTAGATGTATCCAATGCAGCACACGCTGCGTTTATTTTCAAAGGATGTAGCTAGCTATTGTAAACCAAATCGACAGAATTAATTGATTTGTATTTTATTTTTTTCTCAATCTGACATGATCAAATGTGTCAAGCGAAAGCCCGAAGTCCTCTTGTACGAGCAAACAGGTGACCATAGTCCACAGGAACAAAATTGTCTAGCTGGCAAGTGGCTAACGTTAGCAATTCCAGATCTTGAAGCATGATCTTGGTTAAAACAACCCAATTTAATGCAAATTCAGTTGAATTTCAACCCTGCACTGTGCATTCCTCCATCACATGTGCAGTGCATTCCTCCAGGATTCAGAGGAAAAACGCTAAAACCAGAGGCCTGAGAAACTTTCTGAGAAACTTTTTTGGGGAGGGATCATAGGTAATACATTTATTTTATTCAACATTCATGTTTATGTTGTTCAATGAAAGAATCCATTAAAGTTCTACTCACAAATGGATTAAGTAAAAAATGTAATTTTTTAAATTAGTATTAGAAATGTTTGCATGCATGTCTGCTTATGACAAAATAAAATGTTGTTTTGTCATATATGACAAAGTAAATACAGTTAGTATAAATAACCCCAAAATGTCCAGTTTATGCCCGTTAATTCCCATGGAAAGTTAGTGATGTTCACATAAACTATGTGTTTTGATAGAGGTACTGAGAAGTCAGTTAAAGGCTCTCCGGTATAAATAAATCCAGTCTAGCCATATATATATAAGTACATGACCCCATCTGACTAGAATAATGAGTAGCATGAGTATGAGTATGGGATGAGTAGCAACCACCTAGGCCTTCAAATTAGGAGGCTAGCCCTTTAACTAGAGACGCTCCTGGGTTGACTGGAGGCAGGTGAACGCTCAAAAGGGGGTGGTGGGAATGTGTTTGAGGGGAGTAGTGGCGGCAAGCTAAGGTTTATGAATTATCTGAGACAACTTAGACAGCCAAAGGCCTATTTTTGTTTCAAACTAATTTTGTTTCTTTATTTATGTTTATTGTTTACATTTTCCACTGAGGTTATTCTCAAGTCCGTTCTAAAAAGCATTGAGGATTACCGGGATACGGAAGATTCCTTCCAGCTCCGGAAGCGGTGAGAAGGGCGATATTTCTTTTTTGTTCCTGTTTTACGCATGGTAATGCCTTGCGATTTTTGAGTTAGAAGAGGATTGGGTTCGTTTTTGTGGATAACGTTTTGGATTACTGTTACACACGGGATTGTTCCTGAAACGGGCAGGTACATTATCGCGGAAGCAGGCCGACACTTGCGGCCTGTCGGAACGCTGGCACTTTAAATACAGCTGGAACAGCTGGGACTTGAAAATACTGGTTTCCAAGAACTTTATGTTAGCAACACGATAATATTTTCTTTATAAGGTTAATAACCACGCATGTATTGTTTTGTATACGTGTTTCATTGTATGTATGTTCTGCCTAAATGTGTTAATACAGATCTCCCGATTTTATGAAACAGCGAAATGTGACGAGTTTCTGTTTGATGCAAATAGAATTTGTTATAAGTTTCCAACTTTGAATATTCCCGGAATTTTGCAACCCTAGTTATGAAGCCAACATTTACCTTGACTAACTTATAAATGTATGCTTTTTGTTTCTTCGTATTTTATAACATTTTCACTTTTAGATATGCAATGTTTTTCCCACTAAGTAACGGGAACTCTGGAAGGTAAGTAATGAAGCATAAGGCACATAGTCCACTGGAAGTTTGGGTAATCTATTCCTCCACTGTGTTTTCATGTGCCCGTTTCTGACCTGCATGTAACATGGCTGAAGTTTGGGTAATCTATTCCTCCACTGTGTTTTCATGTGCCCGTTTCTGACCTGCATGTAACATGGCTGAAGGTTGAGTGTAGTGACCGGCAACAAGCTCTAGTAACACGACCTTATGAAAAAAGTTCTGTGCCACAGGCAAAAGAGTTGTTTCCCATAGGTCTGCATCAGGCATGAGCCGTACAATGACACCGCTTTTTGTTTTCTACACTACAAAGTCACAGAACTGTGAAACAGTCACAAAGATCTGTGTCTGTACTTGTTTGTAGTACCTGTGTGTGCGTTTTCACTACAGCGTTCCATCATTCAACTGCAGACAAAAGTCCTTATCAGCACAGGCCTGTAGGATGTTGTGATCACGGTGCTTGTTAGGGCATTTAATTATCACGGAGCCTTTCCTACAACAACTACAGCAGACCAGGGGTCAGGGGTCGCACCTAGTTCAGGGAATGAGGAATTTGCGTTGGCATATTGGTGCAGACAATAAACATAAAACATAATAAGTACTACAGAGAATAAGAAAAACAATATATAAAAATTACAGAAAATATATAAAAGTATATTTAAATTAATTAAAAGTATTTACAAAATATGAAAAGGAGGAGCTGTGCAGTTTATGCAGGAATGTGCAAAACAAGAGTGCAATGTGCAAGACAATGTAATGTGTGTTAACGTAACACATGAGTCAGATCTTGAGACTTGCAGCATGTGGGAGGATAAGAGTCCGTGTCGGGGTGACTGGTGACTGGAGGTGCAGCTGTTGGTGTACAGGGAGAAGGGTAGAGGGGAAAGAACAGCCTTGAGGAGAACCGAGAGAAGGGTAGAGGGGAAAGAACAGCCTTGAGGAGAACCGAGAGAAGGGTAGAGGGAAAAGAACAGCCTTGAGGAGAACCGGTGCTGATGGTCTGGGAGTGAGACACATGCTTCTCCAGCCTCACGTGTGGCCTCATGTCAGACATCATGATGGAGATAAACACTGTTAATAGAATATAATAATATAATAATCAAGTGCCTTGTATTATTAATTACCTTATATGAATCATGTACTTATGTAAGCAGGAACATGGCTTTTCTGTGTTTCTGCGTGTGTGTAACTTAGAATATTAGGTGCCACTTAGTCTGCATGTTTACAAGAGCATGTTTAGACCAGAGGTGATGAGAAGGGTCGAACTGTGGGTCGAACTTCTTCCGACCTTGTGCAAAACTTCCATCCTTGCCTCGGACGTCAGAGAGCCACCACGTTGTTATCCCTACTGAACGCTAAACTTCTGTCTATATAAACCTTGTGTGATGTGTTTATCATGGCTTCACTTTCAGCCTTGTGCTGGGAGTGAGCCCGATTGCAATTGTTGTTTGTCTAATAAATATACTTATATGCAGCTCCGGAGTCCTGAGGTAACTAGGGTGAATTTTCACCTAACACAGGAAGTCTGTGATCCACCTGCAGGTGGAGTCAGGCACACTCAGCTGGGATAGCTTGTCCTGTAGCAGAGCCGGGATGATGGTATTAAAGGCAGAGCTGAAGTGCACAAACAGGATCTTGGCATAGGTTCCTGAGGAGTCCAGGTGCTGGAGGATGAAGTGAAGGGCCATGTTTACTGCATCGTCTACAGAGGGAGAGGGTCAGTGATGGCTTTGAGGTGGAACAGCACAAGGCGCTCAAATGACTTCATCACCACAGAGGTCAGGGCGACTGGTCTGTAGTCGGTAAGTCCTGTGATCCTTGTTTTTTTGGGGACTGGGATGAGAGTGGAGGTCTTGAAACAGGCTGGTACGTGGCATGTCTCCAGTAAGGTGTTAAAAATGTCTGTGAACACTAAAGACAGCTGATCAGCACAGTGCTGGATGGAGAGACAGAGTCTGGCCCAGCTGCTTTGCGGGGGTTCTGTCTCCTGAAGAGTCTGTTGACGTCCCTCTCGTCACCTCGTCGTCACTGTGGTTGGGGGGGCGCAGGCCTCTGCTGTGGTGGGGGAGGTGCAGTTGATGGGCTGGAGCTGGTGGGTGATGTCACGGGGGATGGTGTCAGGACTGTCCATTGTCTTTCGTAGTGACAGTGAAACTCATTCAGGTCGTTCGCCAGGTGTGAGTCGTTAGTGGAATGGGGGGCTCTAGGCTTACAATTTGTAGAGAACTGGTGTTGGAGTTTCTCAGAGTAGAGCCGTTTAGCTTCTCTCACCTCCTTGCTAAACCTGTATTTCGACTTGATGATGAAACCACAGTACTACTTACAGCAGTCACATTCCTGCACTTCTTTTTCTTTTCTATTTCATTTTTTTCAATTTCTTATGTAAAGTAGTATTTATTGTTACACTAGGTCTCTATTGCTCTTAGCTTGACTGTTCTCTCCCTTGTACGTCGCTTTGGACAAACGCGTCTGCTAAATGACTAAATGTAAATGTATCTCCAGGTGCCGCAGCTCACTCTGAGTAACATAGGAGTCCCTTGCTGTGTCCTCATGGTCTCTCCCCCATGTGACCTTGCTGTGACCTCATGGTCTCTCCCCCATGTGATGGGCTCTGGGGCATTGTCTGTCTGTGTGTTCTTTTGGGGATAGCAGATCTTTTTTCACCGTTGATAGAGCTGGTTGGGCTAGAGAGGTGGACACAACGGCATGTATGTTAGAGGCGGTTATCCTTCCTGCTCGTGCTGGATGCCAAAGATCGGATTTATGCTGCTGTCTTGAATTGCTTTCCAATGCAGCTGCTTCTGTGTGTGACACTGCTGTTAGGTGTGTCAGGACCCCACAGTGCTGGTGCAGCACTGACAAATCGAAGCCATCCATTCGTGGGTCACGAAGGCGCAGAAGGGACTTGGGCAGAATGCACTGGTGAACAGGGTCTGCGTAAAGGTGGCAGAATTCCTCCATCACAGAACAGAGTCCAGACCTGTGAGTGTGCATCAGATCTGTGAGAGGCTTTAAGTCAGCGAGGGTACGCTGTGATGGTACCAACCTGCTGCCTGCACCACGGGTCCGAATACTGGGTGCTCTGTTGTGTTGTTCGTTGATGGAGTGGTCGAGTGCCTTTTTCCTGACTGCACTAGTGGTGTAGTCGATGCTGTATCCCGGCACTCCTTGCACCTTGTTCACATTGGAGGGCATTGTCCAGTAGGCTTCAACATCTGTTGGCATCACATTGCCATGCAAGCGTACTGCGGTGTCGATCTTGTACAGGAGGGCCGCAACATGGACACACGACACCAGCCATGCACGTGCAGTAAGTGCTCTCCACCTCCCACTGGATTTCAGGATAACCCATGGCTGAAGAGGCTTTTGGCTGAGACGCATGGAGTGATTCACCTAAGACATTAAAAGCTATAGAAATAGGTTTTTAGAGAAAAATCAATAAAGGTATCGTTTATAGCCAGTAATTTGACTGCTGTAAAAAAAAAACTAAACCACTGTGAAAAGTAACATGTAAGTAAAATTCCATCACAGTAACTAGTTATCTTTGAACCATTGGAGGAGAGCGAAGGTGTCCTAGTGGTTAGGCCTACCCATCAGGCATCCCAGACACTGGACACTCCCTCCCATCCATCGGTGAACTGTTGTTGAGCTTGCTGCAGCGACCTGATATTGCAAAATATTTCGTGATTGTAGGGACTAACACTCAAAATCATATAGTTGTAAATACATGCATGCATGAAATTTGGGAGGATGCTAATATCAACTCGGTGTGTGTGTATGGGTTGAGTCCTTTTAGATGTTTTATCTTATCCAAATACTACGCCTTAGCACTGGCGTTAAGCTTTTCGCAATATAAACCTACTTCATTCTCCTTTTTCCAGTCCAGTCGTTTTTTTAACGATGTCACAAACTAAAATATTAGCGGTGATGGCAGCGAGAGGTCGCAGTTATCAGCTGATCGACCAAACGCTGTTTTGGTTGCCAAGCTGCCCTGTAAGCCCCATAATGCAATGCGTTTCGAACGTTTGATGACGTAGGTGGGCGAGCCGTTTTCAAGCGCCAATGTTGAAATAAAAAGGACACCTTTACCTGAGGTCCTTCATCAGGTTTCTAGTAGCAGAGAAGAAAGCTTGCTAGTCTTGTGTTACAACTAGTTTCGCGTCTTTATTGCCTTTAAGTGTATTTTTACGTTTTATTTTAGATAACGCTCTTATACTTTCACACAAGACGTATTTGTAATATAGTTGTAGTTATTGCTCTCGGTGCTGCTCTTAATCTATCTGAAAATGCTATCTACTAGGACCCCGCTTTCCGCCAAGAACAAGAACTTCGTCTCTATTAAAGTTGACGGCATGTCCCTGACTGACAAAGAAAACACAGTAAGTGGAGAAACCTTTTAATATCATGTACCATGTGTGTGTAGAATACTGTAGCCTACTGTACTGTTTGAGAATTTCTTGAAGTTACTGACTACTAGCTATCTTGACTAGGATGGTTAACACATTTCTTGTATAACTTAACAAAATGTTGGTCAGAAGTGAAATGACACTAAAGGTTGTGGGAAATTGATACAATCCTTCCTGAAGTAACAGGAGTAAAAGTTTGATTTCAGTTATCTTACCCAACTTCTGCCACAAATGGTGTCTTATGCTAACTAGAGGTCCACATCCTGGCGCCGCTTTAACACCTCAGCGACGGCCATCCATTATAGAATGGGTACCGGAGAAGAACCAGTCTGAAAACTGAAATCTTGATCGCGCGGCCATCGAAACGTAATCAGCAGGTCTATTGTTAGGACACGCTGATCTTCCAAACAGACAAAAGGTCGCCAGAATCTTATTCACAAAGAGAACTTTCTAGAACTTCATTAGTATGCACTAAAGCAACAGGTATAATTATTATACAGAGGGTAAACCAAACCATGTATTCATTTTGACGCCGTTGAATCCGAAGTGTTTCGTGTACTTTGCTACTGCGCATTATTGGATTAAAACTTGATTCTTATTTGGACCTCGAGGACTCCTTCATTTCTTACAAGGTTCTCACGTAAAGATTGTTAACATTGCCTTTCTTCTTTTTTCCAGTCCCCAAGCCTGAACACTACTCGGATTTTGGCCTCCAAAACAGCGCGTAAGATCTTCGAAGATTCCGAGGTAATATTTAACATTAACGAACGTTAACGTACACTTTAAAGTTAGCTTGGCTATAGCAACATGCTTATAATGTTAAATCATTTTACGTTAAGTTACTTTGATGAGCAGCACTTTGGCGCCATGTGGTTTTGAGAAAGTTTGTAGTTGACGTCAATCATTAGGTTACCAAGTCACTTAGCTAATACGTTTGAGTAACTTTTTACATATTTATTTAAAGTTGCGTGATCACATCAAAACTTCCTGTGTTAATTCATTGTTTTGCCACTAGGTAGAGCGGTTTACCCAGGAAGTGCAGGTCACAGAGGCACGTTGCTTCTATGGCTTCCAGATCGCCATGGAGAACATCCATTCTGAGATGTACAGCTTGCTTATTGACACTTACATCAAGGACCCCAAACAGAGGTTAGTCCCAATATGATATCCTGACCGTAAGCTACTTTTTGGCTGTGATGAGACGCGCAGGGGTACGGACCTCAGCTACAAATGGGAGCTGAGTGTCAGTGGCTTTATACCGGTCAGCAGGCATGTGGTCAGCTGACTGGTGGCCACTGGCATGAAACAGTCGCAAGTCTGAGCCACTCCTTAGATGTTCAATTTCCTTACATTTAACAGCATGATCAATGAAAGCATGATTATAGTCTTGTTAAAACAGACATTTCCATACAAGTGTGAAATCCCTGGTGCATGAGTGGTTAGGCTTTAAAACACACCCTTGGCAAATGCCATATGAAGTTGGTGCTGAAGTTTCTTATTTTTAATTCTTTGTTTGTTGTGATTGCCTGCAGGGACTACCTGTTCAATGCCATTGAGACAATGCCATGTATTAAGAATAGAGGTTTAGACCTACAAATATCCATGTGTTCAGGATCCACTAATCTCTTCCTCTGGTATATTTTAAGGTTGACCTTTCAAAAGACCTCATGCATTGGGAATCGCTGAAGGATGGAGAGGCACTTTATCTCACGTGTTCGCTGCCAGTGATGGCATTGTCAATGAGAACTTGGTAAGCAAAGATGCTGTACAAACTGAGTCATTGGGCTTCTGTGACAGGGCTAGAGGAAGGATGTTCAATGTTCCTGTGTTAATTCATTGTTTTGCCACTAGGTGGAGCGCTTTACCCAGGAAGTGCAGGTCACGAGGCACGTTGCTTCTATGGCTTCCAGATCGCCATGGAGAACATCCATTCTGAGATGTACAGCTTGCTTATTGACACTTACATCAAGGACCCCAAACAGAGGTTAGTCCCAATATGATATCCTGACCATAAGCTACTTTTTGGCTGTGATGAGACGCGCAGGGGTACGGACCTCAGCTACAAATGGGAGCTGAATGTCAGTGGCTTTATACCGGTCAGCAGGCATGTGGTCAGCTGACTGGTGGCCACTGGCATGAAACAGTCGCAAGTCTGAGCCACTCCTTAGATGTTCAATTTCCTTACATTTAACAGCATGATCAATGAAAGCATGATTATAGTCTTGTTAAAACAGACATTTCCATACAAGTGTGAAATCCCTGGTGCATGAGTGGTTAGGCCTTAAAACACACCCTTGGCAAATGCCATATGAAGCTGGTGCTGAAGTTTCTCTTTTATTTCTTTGTTTGTTGTGATTGCCTGCAGGGACCACCTGTTCAATGCCATTGAGACAATGCGATGTATTAAGAATAGAGGTCTTGACCTACAAATATCCATGTGTTCAGGATCCACTAATCTCTTCCTCTGGTATATTTTAAGGTTGACCTTTCCAAAGACCTCATGCATTGGGAATCGCTGAAGGATGACGAAAGGCACTTTATCTCTCACGTGTTGGCATTTTTTGCTGCCAGTGATGGCATTGTCAATGAGAACTTGGTAAGCAAAGATGCTGTACAAACTGAGTCATTGGGCTTCTGTGACAGGGCTAGAGGAAGGATGTTCAATGTCCCAATATGATATCCTGACCATAAGCTTCTTTTTGGCTGTGATGAGACGCGCAGGGGTACGGACCTCAGCTACAAATGGGAGCTGAGTGTCAGTGGCTTTATACCGGTCAGCAGGCATGTGGTCAGCTGACTGGTGGCCACTGGCATGAAACAGTCGCAAGTCTGAGCCACTCCATAGATGTTTAATTTCCTTACATTTAACAGCATGATCAATGAAAGCATGATTATAGTCTTGTTAAAACTGATATTTTGTTAACCGTCTGACATGTGAAATCCCTGGTGCATGAATGGTTAGGCTTTAAAACACACCCTTGGCCAATGCCATATGATGATGGTGCTGAAGTCTGTCTTATTTTTAATTTCTTTGTTTGTTGTGATTGCCTGCAGGGACCACCTGTTCAATGCCATTGAGACCATGCCATGTGTAAAGGAGAAGGCTGACTGGGCTATTAATAATAATAATAATAATAATAATAATAATAATACATTTACAAATGCAGCTATGTGTACTTTATTTTTTTGACGGTGAATAGTTTTTTGTTATGTTGGCATGGAAGTTGTTTACCTTATGTTGTACATTTTATTAAAACGACAGCCAACACTTGATGTTTCTTGCATGTTTTTACAATTATATGGTTTTGGTGGAGGTGATTTTGTATGTTCAAGTTCTTTTTGCATTTGAAAGCTACGGTAGTTGAGCATCACAGGGCGCCTTGACTTGCGTGTCCAAACATGACTTCAGTGTATGTGATGTGTTTGCCCTGTCCTATTTACCCACAAAGCTTTGCGTCGGAGCACAATTTGTCACATTAGCAGAGGCGTAACCGGCGCAAAGCAACGTTGTTTTGAATTTTGACTCGATCGCTTTAAAGGGGAAGTTCCAGTGATAAGCAAGTCCATTTAAAAAAGTGCGAGTTGGCCGACTTATCGAAAATTAGAGCAATAAAAACAGCATTCAAAACTCTTTTAAAAGATGTATGGAATGCAGCACACATTGTGTTTCTTTGCAAAGGATGTACTAGCTATTGTACACCAGAATTTGTTGATTTGTATTTTATTTTTCTCTCAATCTGACATGATCAAATGAAAGTCCGAAGTCCTCTTGTACGAGAAAGCACCCTGTATCCATTATCGATTGACTACGCAAACAGGTGACTATTTATCAATCACACATGAGAGGGATGGTTGGGCCTGGGCTCCTCCTGGAGTCTGCTACCATCTCTACTGTTTTTAAGGCGTTCAGCTCCAGGTGGTTTTTGCTGCACCAGAAAGCCAGGCCTTCGACTTCTTTTCTGTCGGCGGCCTCGTCCCCATTGGAGATTAGTCCAGGGTTGTGTCATCTGCAAATTTAAGGAGTTTGACAGAGGGGTGGCTGGAGGTGCCGTTGTTGGTGTAGAGGGAGAAGAGTAAAGGAGAGAGCACACAGCCTTGTGGGGCTCCACCAGTGCTGATGGTCCGGGGCGCCGAGACAAGCTTGCCCAGCCTCACGCGCTGCATCCTGTCTGGCACGCTCAGCTGTGTTAGCTTGTCTTGGAGGAGAGCTGGGGCGATAGTGTTGAATGCGGAGTTAAAATCCACAAACAGGATCCTGGCGTAGATATCGGGGGAATCAAGGTGCTGGAGGATGAAGTGAAGTCCCATGTTGATTGCGTCATCTACAGACCTGTTGGCTCTGTAGGCAAACTGCAGTGGGTCGAGGAGGTGGTTGGTGATGGCCTTGAGGTGGGTCAGCACGAGGCGCTCAAAGGTCTTCATTACCACAGAGGTCAAGGCGACTGGTCTATAGTCATTAAGGCCTGTGATCCTCTGCTTTTTGGGAACAGGGATGATGGTGGATGTTTTAAAGCAGGCAGGTACCACGCATTCAGCCAGTGAGGTGTTAAAGATGTCCGTGAACACTGGAGACAGCTGGTCCGCACAGTACCTTAGGCCCCGTGCACACAGAGTCTAGTTTGCCTGAATCCAGAGAGAAATGTCTCCGGATCAACCTATTGCGCACACAAACCCACTGAATCCGCACACTGTATCCGCACTCCTTCGAATCGGGGGTCCAACGTGAGTAAATTTGAATCTGTCCGCGGGTTGGTGTTCGTGTGCACGCCTATCCGCAACCCTTTCTAATCTGATGATGTCATTGCCCCACGTGATCGCCTAATACCTTACTGACTCTTGGACATATTGCACAACACTTTCCTTTTAACTCATCATACTGATTGTTTCTCTATGTAAATAAAACCTTTTTATTATCGTAATCACTACGGTCTGGTCTACCCATTCAATGTCAGGACTGCCTGGAGCAAGGCAGTCGTGACAATTTGCATCAGACCATTTTACAAAACCGGTTGTTAAGTGTCAGCAATAGCCTATATGAGCAAATCTGTCGTGAAAAGTTTTTTATTATAGACGGAAGTTTCAAAACGGTCTGTAATAAAGATGAATGTTACCTTAGCTCTAGTCCTGTCAGACAACGATAGCGATAGCTACTAGCTAGCGTTAACGTTACTTCAGAGGTACAGTACGTGAAGGACAAAGCCCTCAACAATAGCCTACATTTGTTGTTAGTAATAAAACCATGAAATTGGAAGAAATTGTAAACCATGAAACATCCAGGATCCACACCACTTGCATTGTGGTTGTCACTACCCGATCCTAGTCGCGCATATCTCGCATGCTCAGACACAAGCGGTTTACGGCATAAGGCTCATCATTAACATATGGGTCTTGTCTTAACGCATAATGTGGGTTTATTTAACGTAATATTTAATAATGTTGTAAACGGTTTATAGCATAAGGCTCAATGTCAACATATGGGGCTTGCCTTAACGAATAATGTGGGTATATTTAATGTAATATTTATACCTTTCACCCTTTTTAAGCTTATTGGCTCAGACTATTTGAGCAGTCTTCATTTTACTGCTGTTGTGCTGTACAACGTACGTACCCCTCAAAATGTAACTGGGAATAGACAGTGTGATCCTCCACCTCATATTTTTAGTCCATAGTGACACCATCTCTCTCGTTTTTAAGTAAACAGTCATGTTTCGGTAAAACTGGCTGTCTTCGATGTCTTCCATGATTGAAACCATAGACATATATGGGCCATTCTACCGAATTGGTGCAAAGTGTGGTCCTTCAACAATAAAAACTATTTACAAAACAATTAAGTGTTCAGACATAGATATTTACTAAGAATATGTTATGGTCCATTTAAACCCAAGACATTAATTGAGATAGGGATAAGCTAAATATATACAAAATCATCATTTATAGGGTACTTTCTATTGGGAAGTAGCTGTCCCTAACCCTGGCATCTAAATTTCAATGTCTGTAAATACCACTTTTTAGATTTTTTTTCAATGATGTAATTTCAAAGACCTTTACGATTAAGTTTAAACAGAACTTGAAAGATTTAGATTTATTGTGGGTTTAATTTAAAAAAAAATAAACTATACT
Source organism: Clupea harengus (assembly GCF_900700415.2). Lineage (NCBI taxonomy): Eukaryota > Metazoa > Chordata > Actinopteri > Clupeiformes > Clupeidae > Clupea > Clupea harengus. The sequence continues at coordinate 856,619 of NC_045166.1, forward strand.
CAAAAAATCATGTCAGTTTTCATGTCACTACCAAAACACAGGAGTTTTAGTCCATTGGCTGAGCCTGTTTTTTAGCCACACCCCTGCATTTATAACCAGGCAGTGATACTGCATCCCTGTCCCTCATGGCTGATTGGTAAGTAGCTAGATCCCATAATTTTGATATAAATGTGTTCCAAAGTCTGAAAATCAGTGTGTAACCTTAAGAATTGTCACTACCGAACACCTTTTTTTCTTCAATTAAGTAAACTTTTGGGGGTTTTATGCAAAGTATTATGTTTGTTTGTGTGTACACCTCTACAAAGATTTGTTTGCTAGCCATGTGCTTGCTAGAATTATTTATTTATGCTCAAATTTAGCTAGAATTGTCACTACCGAAACATTCACTACCAAAACATATGGTAAAGTTTCGGTAGTGACATGATCGTTTCGGTAGTGACAAAATGGAATGGTAAGTAGTTCAATCCCATCATTTTGAAATAAATGTGTTATGTGGACTAAATGGTAAAGATGTAGATAATGCTGATTTCTATCTGAAATTGTTCAGGAGAGAAAGAATCAAAAAATGCCAAAAGGAAAAAGTGGAGCAGAGAGGCTGAGAGAATACCGACAAAGAGTGAGGGATTACCCAGTGAAACACCAAGAATATTTAAGGAAGGAAAGAGAAAGAAATAAGAAACGAAAGGAAGAAGGAAAGTTGAAATGTATCAGTGATTTATCCAACAGGGAGCAAAAGAAGGTCAGAAAATCATGGAGGAAAAGACAGCAAATGCACAAAACATTTGTGTTTTTAATATTCCCAACCTAAAGCATGGTATGAGTTAAGATTAAGCAATAAGGTTGAGGAAATATGATACAACCTTGCAAACAAAATAGTGTGGTCACTACCGAAACAGTGCTGTCACTACCGAAACAGTGCAGTCACTACCGAAACACTGGATGTTTTGTAAAAAATAAAGTATATTGAGTTATCAACTAAAATGTTATGATACTGATTGGTTTAATGTATGTTCAATTTCATCAATCATCAACTCTGGAATCAATATGATCAGTATTTTGCATTTTACAAAGAAATATTGCACTTAGATTTTGATGACTTGTATAAATTGAACTTTGAAATTTGGTAAAAATTTAATTTTTTATTGATTTCATTGTGAAAACCTTCAAGAAATATTTGTAAAAATACTCTTCAGAGAAGGGAAGGAAACACAATCTGAACAGGTTAATAATACTTTTCCTATAGTTTATTACTATGTTTCGGTAGTGACAATTTTTGTGAGAGGAAAAACATTCCAACACATTCTGAAAATACAATATAAAAATTGACGGTTCATTTACTAGATATGTGTACTTTAGATATGGTACAATATATATATATGGACAATGTTTTGGGAATAAAACATACAAATTTTCAAAATATTTCCAAACTGACTTTGCACCAATTCGGTAGAATGGCCCATATAGATATATATGTCTACGATTGAAACTGGCAATCTCCACTGGCTTCGCTGTCGACAGTGTCGCAAAGTGACGCATGCGCGATGTGCGCGACTAGGATCGGGTAGCGGACTAGGATCGGTTAGTGACAGTGGTCTCTGTAAGTAGAGATAACGTATTCCGCTAGGATCTGTATTGAAACCGGAAGTTGGAACTTTACTCTGGTTGGTTAAAACTTGTCATCTGACCTGAACAGCCAATCACTTGTGTGTTTAGTCGTATGACTTTGTAAAAGTTCGGTTAACAAGTCAGTTGAGTATTGAGCCGTATGAATGGGTTAACGTATTTCCGGTGGGATCCGTATTGAAACCGGAAGTGGGTACTTTACTCCGTTTGACTGGCTAATACCAGGACTTTAAATTTTTCGTTGAGAAATTGTGTCGATTGCCTGCCTTTTAAACAATCGTTTAAAAAAAAAAAAAATTATTTCTGCGAAGTTATACGGCTCAATACTCAACTGACTTGTTAACCGAACTTTTACGAAGTCATACGACTAAGGTCTTCCATAGAGTGGGGGGGATTTGGTTATAGTCCACAGGAACAACATTGTCTAGCTGGCAAGTGGCTAACGTTAGCAATTCCAGATCTTGAAGCATGAGCTTGGTTAAAACAACCCAATTTAATGCAAATTCAGTTGAATTTCAACAACCAGAGGCTTGAGAAGAAACTGAACTAAATGCTTTCATTTTGACTTTTTTGGGGAGGGATCATAGGTAATACATTTATTTTATTCAACATTCATGTTTATGTTGTTCAATGAAAGAATCCATTAAAGTTCTACTCACAAATGGATTAAGTCGAAAATGTAATTTTTAAAATTAGTATTAGAAATGTTTACATGCATGTCTGCTTATGACAAAATAAAATGTTGTTTTGTCATATATGACAAGGTAAATACAGTTAGTATAAATAATCCCAAAAAGTCCAGTTTATTCCCATTAATTCCCATGGAAAGTTTCCAACTTTTGAATATTCCCGGAATTTTGCAACCCTAGTTATGAGGCCAAGATTTTGAATTTACTGTACCTTGTATGCTTTTTGTCTCTTTGTATTTTATAATATTTTCACTTTTAGATATGCAATGTTTTTCCCATATCAAATAAAACTTGCGAAGAGTAACTGTAACTCTGGCTCTGTATTTGTCAAGAATAAAGTGCAGATATATAAATACAAGAATATAAATAAAACAGATGTACAGAAATTAAATATTAAATACATGTTAATACAAGCTGAAATATTGCCAGGCGTTGAACACATTGGGCCTCATTCTCGAACATTTTCTGAAGTTTCTTCTGAAATGTTTCTTACGGACTTCGGAAAACCAATTTAAGAAAAAGATCTCCGCCAGATTCATGAACGCCTGAAAATGTGTTCTTACGCAGCCAAAAGTTTTCTCAGCTGTGCTTCCCCAAATGAGGTTTCTTAAATTGAACGCGCGTTCTTGTGCACCTGAATTTGCATACATACACGCCCCGCCAGCTCCTTATAAGGGCACGCAACCGTAGTGACGTGTGCAGTCGGAATCGAACGAATCCACGTGAAAGCAACTCGAAAGCGAGTCATGTCAAAGCGGAAAGCGAGCACCGGTCGAGTAAACGCAGGTACTGTTGCAGGATGTAGATGTGTCCATTCTATTCCACTATGGCTATATCAACGCGGTTGAGTTTAGTGCTTATTTATTTATTCACTTACATTTGCAGTGTTCGTGTTGATAGGTGAAAATGTACCCTAGTTACCTCAGGACTCCGGAGCTGCATATAAGTATATTTATTAGACAAACAACAATTGCAATCGGGCTCACTCCCAGCACAAGGCTGAAAGTGAAGCAATGATAAACACATCGCACAAGGTTTATATATAGACAGAAGTTGAGCGTTCAGCAGGGATAACCACGTGGTGGATTTCTGATGGCTGAGGCAAGGATGGAAGTTTTGCAAGGTCGGAAGAAGCACAGTTCGACCCTTCTTATCACTTCTGGTCTAAACATGCTCTTGTACATATGCAGACTAAGTGGCACCTAATATTCTAAGTTACACACACGCAGAAACACAGAAAAGCCATGTTCCTGCTTACATAAGCACACGATTCATACAAGGTAATTAATAATACAAGGCACTTGATTATTATATTCTTATATCTCCATCACGTGTAGTCCTTTTATTACAGTGCATGAAATGCCCTGTATTGTTATTCCTAGGCTTCTTATTACAGTGCATGAAATGCCCTGTATTGTTATCCAAACTTTTCTTATTCTTATTATTACAGTGCATGAAATGCCCTGTATTGTTATTCCTAGGCTTCTTATTACAGTGCATGAAAAGCCCTGTGTTTGTTATTCCTTCGTTTCTTATTCTTCATCTTATTATTATTCTTTGTACCAAACTTCTGCGCTTAATTCAGCTCGAACCGCTTAACTTAGAAACTTTGTTCAAACTTTGCTGCGTAGGTCTTGTAAACGACACCAAAAATGTCCTCCAATATGTTGGGAAAAACAAGACAACTTAGATGTATTATCAATGAACCTAAAAGCGCTACCCACCAAGACACTTTGTAGATGGCAATAATTTGGTTCCGAATTGTCAATTTTATGGCATTGACATGATGACTCATAATCATGGTGGTGGAAATATGTATCACATTTTTCTCCAGTGTGAATGCAGATGTATCTTTATTTAACACTATACCCTAGTGGCTTAAATAAAGAATTGGATATGACCTGTTTTCTGTGACTCACTCTTGTTGTCTTTTGTGTCTTTTGTCAGTGTATCGCTTATCTGCTGGCAATTGGTTTCAAGGGTGCTCAATCAAACCCTAGCTCACTGATTAGATGCACCTGTAGAATCCCACATATGGTTACCCATCATGCATTGCTCCTTTTGCACTGAGGAAAGTCCAACATGAACTGAAACATTTTCCCTTTTTCTTTCTCTGTCTGTACAGCCCTGCGAAGCCCCATAATCACAGCCCAATGGAGCAGTATCAGACTCATATTCTGACTAGAATTATGAGTATGACAACGTCAGGCGAGAACATATGCCTTCAAAGCAGCCTTTTAAAATTGGTTCTGTCTGTCTTAGCATGCAAAGTGCGCTTCTCAGGGTAAAAAATGACCTCCTGTTGGAGGGGCTTATGCAATAGTTTGATTCTGGTGATGTTAATTGGTAGACTAAGATTGGTAGTCTATTAATTGACTGATTAAGGACTAATTGGTGCACTCATTTCTGTGCTGAGATATGAGTCCATAACTATGGAGGTTTTCTGGTTCAGGTAGATTATGTGTGGTGCATTTCATTCTTAGATACATTATTGCCTCTCACTTTTTAAATGTATTTAATTATAGTTTGTTTTAACTGTTTTTTCCTATGTACTGTGGCACTCTGAGATTCAGCTGAATGTATAGTGTGCTATAAATTAAATGAATTATTATTATTTGTCATTGATAATGATAATGGAAATGTATGAGGTTATGACTGGTGAAAAACTTCACAGGAATATCACAACCAGCATCAAGGAATGAGATGCCAATGAGCATGTAGTGTATAATAATAATAATAAGGTTGATATGTACCATGTGGCCTCAATCAGGGCATTGCTGCAAAAGAGCCCTGTGCTCAGTCAATTTCTCCCTGAATAAACAATGATGATGATATCATTGTAATTGTAATCAACTGCACATTTTGACCACTTGTTGAACCCAACAGTAGGCTGATCACTGTCGTGTAAGCTTCATCACCCAGCATACAGAGGTCTAAATAGAATGCATTGCAACACCTTATGAAAGTCTGTGCATTGCATGGAAAGATATTGCCTGAGCTCTGGTCAGCAGAGATAGATGTTGCGTCATCTTAGGCGAGCTATCTGTGCACAAATGCGCAAGCTTTATGGCCAGGATTTCATTAAATTCAAAGCAAGTTGTAGGTGGGGGCTCACTTTTACCCTGTGTGCTGCTGCTTCATTGCACCAAGACATCAAAATGAAGCCAGAGGCTATGAAATGGAGAATATTGGCCTTAATAGCTAAGTGTTATTTATGCACATTTTACATCCAATAGCTATGTACAATTGTTCCAAATGTGTCAAGAAATGCATACATCAATGTGATATGGTATGCCTGCATATATAAGTAAGCCATACATACCACACATAACAATACCTTTTTTTAGAATAAGATAGACTTCTACACTTAGAACAATTTGGAATGTTTTATTTTTATTTTGAACATTCAGCACTTCAACAGCAGTGCTGCTTTTTTCAGAAAAGTCTTCTTGGTCTGCCATGTTCAGTCCCACATCTTCTTGGGACGTTCAGAGAAGCCTTATCTCTCTGCCATGTTCAGAACCACATCTCCTTGGGAATTGTAGAATTTCCAGGACAGTTCTTGCTTCTCGGTCGTAGTCTTGGAGGCAAAGTGGAAGTAGAGGGAAGAACTCGCACAGACCCCAGCAAGGAATCGGGTTTGTCAGCCTGCAAGAACATTATGAAATCCACCCTTAATAACCTGATCAGGATCCTAAGATGAAGTTTGAAAAGAGCTTTAAGAAGTTTTTGAAAAGTCTTACCAAGCGGTCAGGTTCATATATTTCACAGTTTACATCGATCGAAGGAGGAAGGAGTTCAAGGTCGTATTGCTCTAGGTGTGATGCCTTGCAGAATCCCACTCTCTTGATGACAATGGAGTGAATTTGGTTTAAAGATTGCCATGTTTAAGAACTTCGGTGCATAATATCTAAAAAATAATTCTAGACAGAATACCTTTATAGTCATGAGTACAACATAATGTAGGGTCTGCATAAACACTATGGTTATGAGTGACTTGGTAATGCCGATTGTTGGTTCTTGGAATACTTACAGCAGACTCCGACTTGTTCATTTCACATTGAGTAACGTTGACATCAGTCATGGATTTTGTGCAGACGGTCTCTTGAATTGTATATTCAAAAAAATAGTAAGGGCCGGAAACCCACTGTTGGAGAGAAACGTTTAGAGTCATGACATGTATGCTGAAAAGCGATGTTCAATAGCACGTTCAAGCTGCAAAAAAATAATACCTGCATTGTTGCCCTCGTAACATTGAGCAAGGCAAAGTATTTGAGCGATTCACTTTCTGAATTGAACCGCTGGACAGTCAGTTTCACCTTCTCCATATCGTTTGAATCCAAGTCTATATCTGTGGGGCAATCTGGACACCTCCTGTGGATGGCTGATGGTTTCACTGCAATCCACAATTTAAATAAAACAAAAGGGTTATTGTTGACATTTGTTTTTGTCTTGGAGTACATTTTAAAATGACCTCTATGCATACCTTTTAAAAGAACACAGTGGTATATTGTTACTATGTCACGTGGACCCTTTGATATCACACAGCGTCCATAAACCTATTACAGAAAATAGGTATTAAAAACAAACAGATAGAAATCCAAAATAAAGTAATGTGTACAGATCATTTATATTTACATATATTAATTTGGTAGAAAAGTTTATCCAAAGTGAGGAACTCAGTACAGTAAGAGACCTTGTGCAAGGAGAACTGGTAAAGAATTGCACAGTAGGTGAGAGTTAGACATGTTAGGGTATTAGGAGGGGAAGTGCTTTTGGAAGAGATGGGTCTTCAAAAGATTCTTTAATACAAGAGATTCTTTAGCAAGCATTTGGTAACTTGTTACACTATCGGGAAATCACAAACAAGAACAGCCTGGATTAAGATATGCATTTCAAAATGTTTCCATGAGTAAAATGTCTTACTTTGACTATGTAGATGTGTATACACTCAGACACTAAAAGATAAAGTTCCACTTACACCATAATGATGACCATAGATCTCACATGACTCAAATGGTTTTCTGCTCAGAACATGGCACTCTGTCTCCACCACATCCATGAAGAAGGTATAATCCATCCCAGTTTCTCCCTATTAATGACAAATCAGCACAATATCAGTTTTTCATGGAAGAGATGCTAAGTCATAAAGTCGTTCCAGTTTCAGTATGTATCCTTCTTTTCTATTTTTATTGATTCTATCTAGAGCCACTTCTGCTCTTTCCAGCAAAGCAGGGTCATGGCACCCTTTCTCAGCCTTAGAGCCAGGCCAACACAAGTGCATCATCAAGAACACCACAGACAGCCTCATCATGTTTACACAGTCTGCCAATTACTGACATGCAAGAGATGAATCCTGCCTGAGGTCTGAACTGTGAACTAATTATACTCTGGGTGGGTGTGATTTCATCAGACCTCGTCACACCTCAGCCAATAAGCGTAGTTTATTTCTTCTTCAGTTGGTCGCAGTTGTGAATCCAATCAAGCCAATCAAGGAACACACCTGTCCCCAATCACCTGCTGCAGAGACAGAGAAAAGCAGGGAGAGAGAACAGGCATGCCAATCTCACAAGGTGGGGCCTCGGAAAGAGAGGCATAAGAAATGAATGCCACTGATGGTTATTACAGTGCATGAAATGCCTTGTATTGTTATTCCTTCGTTTCTTATACTTCTTCTTGTATCATGGTGTCATGGTGATGGCGGCGCGTATGGACGCAGCGGCTTCTAGCGCTCCAGTTTGGTGTTTTGTTTTTATGTTTTTGTATTCGTTTTTTTGTTTGTTAGTCAATATTTGTGAAGCAAATTACGTGTATAGCCGCCAGGACTTAATTGACTTTGGATGGCAGCAGAAGCTATTCGTAACACGGAATTTTCAGTGGACCCACAAAATACCCGAGGACATTGCAAGATTACCGGGGTCTCCGTGGATTGTTGGCGGACCTAGCAAGCGACGTAGGCGGCGTAGGGACAGGAAGCAAAAACGAGGAAGCCGGGCAGGTCTGCTTACAAGGCTACGTAAACAACCCCATAAACCACCGCTTCCGAGCATCTTTCTCACCAATGCTAGATCTATCACCCATAAAATGGATGAGTTGGAGCTACATGTCACAGCAAACCATTTAATTCGGAATTGTTGCGTGATGATCATAACTGAAACCTGGCTTCACCCGTTAATTCCTGACGCTGCAGTGAGACTAGCGGACCGCTCAATCCATAGGCAGGACAGGAACATGGACTCGGGTAAGAGCAGAGGAGGGGGACTTTGCATTTATGTACACAATGTATTGCAATGTGTAACAACAGCAACACAATAGACAGTCACTGCTCACCGGACTTAGAAATGCTATCAACGATGTGTAGACCCTTCTACTTGCCACGGGAGCTAACGGTTGTCATAGTAACAGCTGTTTACATACCACCGGATGCAAACGTTAGCGCAGCACTCTCTCAGCTGTACGCTACCGTTAGTAAACATCAACAGGCTCATCCAGACGGAGTGCACATCATAGCGGGTGACTTTAATCAAGCGTGCTTGAAGACAGTGCTACCTAAGTTCACCCAATATGTCAAGTGTGCTACCAGAGGGAACAATACACTCGACCACGTATACTCCCTTAAAGCATGCCTACAGAGCCACACCCCTCCCCCACTTAGGACAGTCAGATCACCTTTCACTGCTCCTCATCCCGGCATACACACCGCTCAGGAGGAAGACAAAACCTTACATTAAGAACATAAAAATCTGGCCCGAGGGAGCTCTCTCTCAACTGCAGGACTGCTTTGAACATACAGTGTGGGACATATTCGAACAACAGGACCTGGAGGAATATACAGGAACTGTACTGTCCTACATCAATCATTGTACAGACACTGTGACTGCAGCCAAAAGGATTCGGGTGTATCCTAACCAGAAACCCTGGATGACAAGCAAGGTCAAGACCCTACTCCAGGAGCGGAACTCCGCCTTCAGGTCAGGTGACAAGGCCCTTTACAGAGCCAACCTGAAGAGAGGCATCAAAGATGCCAAGAAGGCTTATAAGGAAAAAATCGAAGACCATCTCACTAATAATAATCCAAGGAGAGTGTGGCAGGGAATTCAAAACATCACCAACTACAAGAACAGCAACACAAGCACTGTCGACGCTGATGCCTCACTGGCAGAGGAACTTAATCATTTCTTTGCCCGTTTTGAGGTCAACAGGCCCACCACAATTGCACTGACTCCACCAACCCCCAGCAGCCTTACTCTCACCCTACAAGAACACGAGGTGAGATGTGTGCTCAAATCAGTGAGTACAAGAAAAGCTGCTGGCCCCGACGGAGTATCTGGAAAGGTACTCAATTCCTGTGCCAACCAACTCGCTGGGGTCTTCACTAAGATCTTTAACCTTTCTCTCACTCTAGCCACCATCCCACCCTGCCTAAAATCAGCTATCATCATCCCCGTCCCTAAGAAACCAGCCATCAACAGCTTGAATGACTATAGACCGATTGCACTTACACCTGTAATCATGAAGTGCTTTGAGAAACTGGTTTCACGGCACATCAAATCAACCCTTCCCCCCACATTCGACTCGCATCAGTTTGCTTACAGAGCAAACAGGTCCACGGAAGATGCCATCGACGTAGCCCTCCACACCGCACTGAGCCACCTGGAACTCCGTGGAACCTATATAAGAATGCTCTTCATTGACTACAGCTCAGCTTTTAACACTATCATCCCTGACATACTAGTCAGCAAACTAACTGCACTAGGCCTCTCCCCCTCCATCTGCACCTGGATAAAGGACTTCCTCTCAAACCGCCCACAAACTGTAAAACTCGGTCCCCACCTTTCCTCCACCATCACTCTAAGCACTGGCTCTCCACAAGGCTGTGTGCTGAGCCCACTACTGTACTCCTTGTACACCCATGACTGTACTCCAACCCATCCCACCAACACCATCATTAAATTTGCTGACGACACCACCGTGATCGGGCTCATATCAGAAGATGACGAATCAGCGTACAGGGATGAAGTACAGAAACTGACAGTGTGGTGCTCAGACAACAATCTGTCACTGAACACCACAAAAACGAAAGAATTAATTCTGGACTACAGAAGGCAAAGTGCAGTTCCGGCCCCACTCTACATCAACGGGGACTGTGTGGAGAAGGTCCACACCTTCAAATTCCTAGGAGCCAATTTATCAGACGACCTCTCATGGTCTGTCAACACCTCAGAGACAGTAAAAAAGGCACAGCAGCGACTACACTTCCTGAGAGTACTCAGGAAAAACAACCTGGAGTGTAAACTGATGGTGGCCTTCTACCGCACCACTATCGAAAGTGTACTAACCTCCTGCATCTCGGCGTGGTACTCCGGTTGTACTGCAGCAGACAAGAGAGCCCTCCAAAGGGTCATCAACACAGCACAAAAAATCACTGGCTGCTCACTGCCCTCCCTGGAATCCATTGCCCGCTCCCGCTACCTTAGCAGGGCCAATAACATCTTAAAAGACTCCTCTCACCCAGGCCACCACCTGTTTACTCTCCTGCCCTCAGGCAGACGGTACAGATCCTTTAGAGCAAGGACCACGCGCCTTAAGAACAGTTTTTTCCCGACAGCCATCAGAACTCTAAATACCGACATGCACTAAACACTAAGCACTTTATTGACTACAAGTCACATACCATCTCAGTCACCTTACACATGTGCATAAACAAAGCTGTATTAATTGATGTATTTATTGATGTACTTTAGTCTATGCCACCGCACTTTGTTCTACTCTTAATGTATATACATATTTTTTTGGGGGGGCTGTTCCTACTGTTTTTGGATAGTTGTAGTATTGTTATGTTATATGTTGTTGTTGTGTTATATGTTGTCCCTCGTCACACCAACAGGAGAAGCACTCAAAATTTCGTTGTATAAATACAATGACAATAAAGGCTTTTCTATTCTATTCTATTCTATTCTATTCTATTCTTCTTATTCTTTGTACCGACTTCTGCGATTAATTCAGCTCGAACCGCTTAACGTAGAAACTTCGTTCAAACTTCTTTTACTCTTCTTTCCTTTCTTCTTTCCTTCTTAGCTCTTCTTTCCTTCCTTCTTTTACTCTTCTTTCCATAAATATATAGACGTATATATGTCTATGATAGCGACAGTCCCTATTAGCGGTGATGGCAGCGAGAGGTCGCGAGAGGTTATCAGCTGATTGACCGAACGCTGTTTTGGTTGCCAAGCTACCCTGTAGCCCCATAATGCAATGCGTTCTCTCCTCAAGCGCCAATGTTGAAATAAAAAAGGACACCTTTTCATGAGGTCTTTCATTAGGTTTCTAGTAGCAGAGAAGAAAGCTTGCAAGTCTTGTCACAACTAATTGTGCTTCTTTCTTTTACGTTTTATTTTAGATAACGCTCTTATACCTTTCTACACGACGTATTTGTAATATAGTTGTATTTATTGCTCTCGGTGCTGCTCTAAAACTATCTGAAAATGCTATCTAGTAGGTCCCCGCTTTTGGCCAAGAACAAGAACTTCGTCTCTACTAAAGTTGAGGGCATGTCCCTGACTGACAAAGAAAACACAGTAAGTGGAGAAACCTTTTAATATCATGTACCATGTGTGTATGTAGAATACTGTACTGTTTATTTACGTATTTAATGTTGAAGTTACTGACTATACTAGCTTACTTGACTATGATGGTTAACAACGTTCTTGTATGACTTAACACAATGTTGGTCAGAAGTGAAATGACACTAAAGATTCTCACTTAAAGATTGTTAACATTGCCTTTTCTACTTTTTTTTCCCAGCCCCCAAGCCTGAACACTACTCGGATTTTGGCCTCCAAAACAGCGCGTAAAATCTTTGAAGATTCCGAGGTAATTGATATTTAACATTTAACGTACAATTTAAAGTTAGCTTGGCTAAAGCAACATGCTTATAATGTTCGATAATTAAATAATTTTACGTTAGAGTTAAGTTACTTTTGATGAGCGGCACTTTGGTGCCATGTGATTTTGAGAACGTTTGTAGTTGTCATGAATCATTAGGTTACCAAGTCACATAGCTAATACGTTTTATTAACTTAGAATTTTTAACATATTAATTTTAAAGTTGCGTTATAACAATTAAACTCAAGCCACAGTCGATAAAGTCCAACCTCACATTAGGCAGGCATAGGTTACTTTTCGGAATAGTATAGCTGCTTAATCTGACTTCTTGCTTTTGACTTGGTTTACACAACCCAGCCTGCTGATCTTACGAAAGCGTCTCAATTGGGAGAGGGGTAGCATGCGTTTCTTGTGTAACCTCAATGATGCCTAGTTAGCTTATCCAGCTAATTCGACTAACTGCGAAGTGTTCACTGCCCTGCTAAAGCGAGCATATTCACTTTTTAACATCGATAAATATAGTTCTGTATCGGTTGTCCATCCTACATTTGTAATGATAGGATGACCTTTTTTTTACATTTTGTTTTAAAATAGACTCGGCCTACGAAGACCACAAAAGCGAGCTTTGAAGAAGAACCTCTACTGAAGGAGAACCCCCGTCGCTTTGTCGTTTTCCCTATCCAGTACCATGACATATGGCAGATGTACAAGAAAGCAGAGGCCTCTTTCTGGACAGCAGAAGAGGTGGGTTTTCTTTGCTTCTTGTAAGATCGTGGTGTATGTGCATAGAGGTCTAGACCTACAATTATCCATGTGTTCAGGATCCACTAATCTCTTCCTCTGGTATTTTTTAAGGTTGACCTTTCCAAAGACCTCATGCATTGGGAATCGCTGAAGGATGACGAAAGGCACTTTATCTCTCACGTGTTGGCATTTTTTGCTGCCAGTGATGGCATTGTCAATGAGAACTTGGTAAGCAAAGATGCTGTACAAACTGAGTCATTGGGCTTCTGTGACAGGGCTAGAGGAAGGATGTTCAATGTTCCTGTGTTAATTCATTGTTTTGCCACTAGGTGGAGCGTTTTTCCCAGGAAGTGCAGGTCACCGAGGCACGTTGCTTCTATGGCTTATTGACACTTACATCAAGGACCCCAAACAGAGGTTAGTCCCAATATGATATCCTGACCGTAAGCTACTTTTTGGCTGTGATGAGACGCGCAGGGGTACGGACCTCAGCTACAAATGGGAGCTGAGTGTCAGTGGCTTTATACCGGTCAGCAGGCATGTGGTCAGCTGACTGGTGGCCACTGGCATGAAACAGTCGCAAGTCTGAGCCACTCCGTAGATTTAATAGCACCTTGACCAATAAAAGCCTATAGTCTTACAGTTAAAACTGATATTTTGTTAACCGTCTGACATGTGAAATCCCTGGTGCATGAATGGTTAGGCTTTAAAACACACCCTTGGCCAATGCCATATGATGATGGTGCTGAAGTCTTTCTTATTTTTAATTTCTTTGTTTGTTGTGATTGCTTGCAGGGACCACCTGTTCAATGCCATTGAGACCATGCCATGTGTAAAGGAGAAGGCTGACTGGGCTATTAACTGGATTGGCAACAAGAATGCAGCTTTTGGTATGTTCCAACCTCATTTACTCCACAACCTTTTGGTCTTTTGTCCAAGGAATGATGACTGGGTTGTGAAAGTCAAAGACTTAAAGTTGCGTGTGACTTGTTTCAGGTGAGCGAGTGGTTGCCTTTGCTGCTGTGGAGGGCATCTTTTTCTCTGGCTCATTTGCATCCATTTTCTGGCTGAAGAAGAGGGGTCTTATGCCTGGCCTTACTTTCTCCAATGAGCTTATCAGCAGAGATGAGGGCCTGCACTGTGACTTTGCCTGCCTGATGTTCAAGCACCTTGTCAACAAACCATCAGAAGAAACGGTCAGGAAGATAATCATGAATGCTGTTGAGATTGAGCAGGTAATTGATTCATCTTTGAGCCTGTGTTTAAAAAAAAAAAAAAAAAAAAAAAATGGTCATTGAAATATTTTTGGTAATAGTAAATCAAGTGTGTTTGCAAGAGTAATTTATTAATTTTTTCTATCCTAGGTATTCTTGACGGAAGCTCTGCCAGTCAAGCTGATTGGAATGAACTGTGATATGATGAGGACCTACATTGAGTTTGTCGCAGACCGACTGATGCTGGAGCTGGGTTTTGAGAAGGTAGACTTATTTTCCAAAGAATGAATGCTTTGTGAAGACTGGGGTGGGGGTGTTTGTTGGCTGCCCATTCAGAGCCCTAGTGGTGATCAAGTAATTGTATGGGTCATCCTTGCATGATCACTGCACTGAACAGTGTTATACTGTAAATGAACTTGAATAATGAGACATTAACTGGATTGGGTAAAGTCTAATTTCAATATGCTTTTTACCTGTCTGCAGATCTACAGAGTTGAAAACCCCTTTGACTTCATGGAGAACATCTCGCTGGAGGGCAAGACCAACTTCTTTGAGAAACGTGTAGGAGAGTACCAAAGGATGGGTGTTGTGTCTGGCTCCACAAATAATACCTTCACGCTAGATGCTGACTTTTAAAACCATTGATGGGCCTGAAACTTCCACCTGCAGTGGCAACCTGTCTTAATCTCGCCTCCCTTGATGAGTTCTAGCCTACAGTAGTCGACAGTAGAGCTTGTAGTGACTTAGTATACCCTGCACAGTTCCTCTTGAAGGGAAGGGAGTTGGGAAGGAGTCTTAAGTGTTGGTGATGGGCCCTGAAATGCACCTACACCTGGAAGAGGGTGTTGTCCTGTCATGTGCACTTAGGCTACCTCCAAATTGGGTCAGGAAACCTGGATAGGCACCACTTGGTGCATTTGGATACATCACACCATGTGTTTTAAAGTCATTTTGGGTGATGCCTTTTAATGTATTTATCAAGTTTTTGTAATACATTTATGTGCTGTTTTTTTAATGACCTGTTTATACTTTTTTTTTTTTTTTTGTTGATGGTGAATTGGTTTTTGTTATGTTGGTATTGAAGTTGTTTGCCTTATGTTGTACTTTTAGTTTCAACTTGTAAATAGAGAAGCATTTTAATAAAACGACAGCCAACACTTGATGATTCTTGGCTGTTTTTACCATTACATGGTTTTGGTGGAGGTGATTTTGTATGAACAAGTTCTTTTTGCATTTGAAAGCTGACTAGTTGAGCATGAAGGCACTTTCGAGTTGGTGCCTCAGAGGACTCATTGATTTCGTGCTTAAACTTGCTTGTCCAAACAGACGACTTCTGTGTGTCACGTGATTATGGCTTGGGGCGGGTCAGCTACAGACTGCAAACCAGGAAGTAGGGGTAAATAAACGCATCGATAATAGATTGCACGGGGCAAGAGGTTTTCAACGTTGACGAGTTTGCACTTTACCGAAGAAATGACTATGAAAAAGCCAAGACAAACCATATTGAATCCGGTAAGTTTCTTTTGTGTCCGAGGCAGCTGGTTGTATATGCAAGTCTGTTTTTCTAAGTGGTCAGCTAATGTTAGCTGCTAGCTTTTTAACTTTATAGAGCAGTCTGTTAGTTGAAAGTGAAAACATTTCTTCACTAACTGCTGTGGATATCCAACTAGAATTATGAATTGTGATAACCAACCAAAAATGAATTTGTTAGATCGGTCATTTGTGATGTAACGTTCAGCGTTATTTCCACACAGCCGATTCCCTTCGCCGGGACCATATTAGAAGGATTGGTTCCAGGGGAGATGATCCTCATTCAAGGCAGTGTTCCCATTGAATCGGAGAGGTACGTAATTCGTTTTTTTTTTTTCTTGATTTGCATTTGCTTGGTATGCAGCAGTTTGTTTTGGAAAACGACACCCTTTGGAATGGAATCGAAAATTTCACATTTTCTCTTCATAATTTTGGTTGATTTTTGCCAACATTCCTTTCAGACGAGACTTGTGTCAGAATGTCCAGTCGCATCCATGAACTGTCGGGATATACTTTTTAATGTAGACATTTTACTCAACAGTAACCTATTGTTCGGTAGCTGTCTCTTCAGGATTTTTGTTCCACAAAATTGACTAGCAAAATTTGATTCACCAGGTTCCAGGTAGACTTGACATGTGGCAGCAGCACAAAACCACGGGCCGACGTGGCCTTCCATTTCAACCCTCGCTTCAAGAAGAGCTGCATTGTCTGCAACACTCTGCTGTGGGAACGTTGGGGCAAGGAGGAGATCCTCTACCAGATGCCTTTCAAAGCGGGCACTATGTTTGAAATAATAATCCTTGTGCAGAAGGATTTATACAAGGTGAGAAAGGAAGACCACATTGATCCACATTGAATATATAACTGGCAGATGGACAGGTTGAAGGAACACTAATTTTATTTTATTTGGACATTAGGTGTAGAAAAGTACTGGTGTGAAATATGAAGCATTGTGTCATCTTGTGTCAACGGTCATCTTCGCAGCTAACTTTTATTAACTTTTAGTGGTGCATCCCCGGCAGATTTAGAGCAGATTACTGTAGAGAAACGTTAGCCCCATTTTACCCCACTATAACCTGCTATATGTACACACCAACAGTGTTGTTATACGTAGCTGAAGGTCATCGCTGACAGACCAAGCTGTCCTGTGTTTTCTCCTCAGGGATTATCATGGAATGCAGAATATGCAGCTAGGAAACAAACATGTTCTCAAATCAATTAAATTGGTTAAATTCATTTAGAAGTTTCAGAGAATTCTGCATTTTCTTTCCTTCCATTTTTTTGTGTCCTCAAATTCCAGGTCTAGTTAAACTCTTCATAGAGGGAGTTTTCACCACAGCTTCTGAAACAGTTAAAAGGAGTAAATTACGTCTCACTCATTTATGGACAGTCTCCAAGGGGGTACCGGGGGTCCACATTTTGGCTTTCCTTTCCAGTACGAAGATCTGACAGACAACAATGATTTAACATCATTCATCTTTGCATGCTGAACCTTTGCATCATCCACTTGGCTTATTATAGGCAAACCGTTGTGCCACTGTTTGCCCCAAATTTTCTTTTGATCGATTTGTCCCATTATTTGATTCAGTGTTAGTTGAAGAAGATGCCCGGTGTAGCTCACTGTGTACTTCCTGCGTTGTCCTGTAGGTGGCAGTGAATGGAGCTCATGTGGTGGAGTTTAAACACAGGGTGGATCTGAGCAGGGTGGACACCATTAACATCTCAGGAAAGGTCAACATCCAGACCATTGGCTTCATCCGAAACTCGGTGAATATCCTAATGTTAACCTCAAATGATCAATAGCCATTTTGATATTGTGTTGATATTAGTTTTCCTGGTACTATTGCACAAGTGTTTAGTATATTTGCATAGCAAAAAGACATGGTGATCATTTCTTGTAATGATTAAATAATGATGAATTATTACAAAACTTTGTAGGCACCCTCCCCAGCGCAGCCTATGAGAACCAACAAAGACACACAACCTAATGTAAGAACTTCTAATTCTTTGAACCATCAAAGACACACAACCTAATGTAAGAACTTCTAATTCTTTGAAAACCATCAAAGACACACAACCTAATGTAAGAACTTCTAATTCTTTGAACCATCAAAGACACACAACCTAATGTAAGAACTTCTAATTCTATGAACAAAGACACACAACCTAATGTAAGAACTTCTAATTCTATGAACATATGCCATTCATTATTGCACAGACCTGATGTTAATATTCTGGGGGGGGGGGGGAGACATGTGAGGCGATGCCCTTATTGGTGTGACTACAGCAGTCAGCCTTGACTAGTGTTAATACATCAATCAACCATGAGACACCCTTGCAGATTTCCAACGAATAGAAACCTGTTAGCTAAATGTGTTTATTTTGTTGATCCACAGGGGAAGTTGACACATTCAGGTGACTTGGTGAGTGGATGCTGCAGTGAAATCGTTACAGAAACCTGTACTGGTGACTCAGGACTCGTATGCAGCAGCTCATTTATCATTTGTACTGCATAACATCAAACTCCATAAGTGCATTTTTTCAGCAACTACATCTGGATCTGGCATTTCAAGCTACAGAATCTTTCTTTCCCCCTCCTGTCAGTCTATAGGGTAGTGGCCCTTCAGATGGAAGGTCAGCGAGGGAGATGTTTATTGAACTTATGGTGTTTGAAATTGTAAGGTCAGGGAGTTGGAGATTGTCAAAAACAACAGCCAAACCCCCAGTGCGAACTATTCTGACATCTGCTTTTGTTCAGGATAATGGTGATTGGCCATTGTTTTTTTTCTTTCTCAAAGAGTCTCATAAACAGACATAAGACACAGTACCTTTCTGTTTCTCTAGAGCATTCCATTCAAAGGTAACCTAGAGAAAGGGTTGAGTCCGGGACTCACCATCTTGGTAAAAGGCCAAATAAACCTATATCCACACAGGTACGTATGTTATGTACATTCTCTTATAATGTTATATATGAAACTTAAATATGTTAAACTCTGGTTCTACTTCATCAGTCATGTTTGGGCATGAAATAGTGTATAATTCTTTAGCATCCAGCAAGTCCAGCACTTATGATTTGATTATCGCTGTCTCTCGCTTTGAAATACCAGCATGAATTAGTCCTGCTGTGTAACTAAAGACTGTGACGGCTGGTGTCAGTGGCTTTCCCCAGCATCTGCAGACAAACAAGTGTGCATCAGCTGCAAAAACCAACCCCAACTGTAGCCTGGTTGTAGATACGTGGACATCAGTTTTTTAGTGAAAGTGTAGTTACATGAAACAAACCTTTAATTTCTTCCTATGGATGACTTCATTGCAACTGACAGGATTTTTAGAACCTACAAACTGTGTAGTTTGCAAGAAATGAAAGGTTTGTTTCATGTAACTACAAAGTTTGTAGGTTCTAAAAATCCAGTCAGTTGCAATGAAGTCATCCATAGTTTTAGCAGAAGAAGACTTCCATGTCAGGCCTTTTTTGATCTTTGTTGTGTTTTTCTGCACTTTTGTATTTTCTTGCTTTTCATCCAGCTTCTCTGTAAACCTGCGTGTGGGCGGCACCGAGGACATAGCGCTGCACCTGAACCCTCGCCTGAAGGCGGCCGTGTTCATCCGGAACTCCTACCTGTCTGAATACTGGGGAGCAGAGGAGAAGAGCCTCGCCAGCTTCCCCTTCACACCAGGGGAGTTCTTCGAGGTGAGCACACACAGGGCTTCGCATTAACACTCCACTGAGCGCAGCGCCAGGCTCTTCCCAAACTCAAAGTGGGGAAAGAGAAACTCGTTACACCGGGGGTTCTATTTTGGTGTAAGTATACAGGCATGGTATAGCTTGAGAGGGGAAGCCCCCCCTCTACTCTCAATCATCGATAAAACAAATCTTTAGAACAACTTACGATACACCAAAGGTCCTTATTTAGCCAGAGCTGTGCTATATCAGTCTAAAAACAGGACTTCAGGGAAATGATGTTCCACTGTCACGTCCGAGAAAGACTACATATTGTATTAGTGGAAAGCTTGTGCAGATAAGGCAGACTGCTGTCACTGCAACCCACAGCAATGAAAAATACTTCAATGTGACGCAAGTAAAGTCCATGAAATATGGCACATTTATCGGAAAGTCCTGGAATGTCTGGGTCAACTACTGCCCAAAATTGTGATGATTTAAGTCAATATGTGGTTGCACAGGTATTTCGTAGTCTAGTCTCATGTCGCATTCTCACACTCAGCCACTAGGAGGCACTAATCATTACTGGTGAACTTGAGATGGTGTGGGGAAAAGCCTTGAGCTGGATATTTCCAAAAGGGGAGGAACCCAGTTATCAACACTGTTCATCTTTTCTGCAACCACATGGAGTAAACGGAGAGATAAAACATACAGGATTTGCTCAGCACCTGTTTTCTGTCTCCAGATGATCATCCTCTGTGAGGCTCAGGAGTTCAAGGTGGCTGTGAACGGAGCCCACCAGCTCTGCTACAAGCACCGTGTGCAGGACCTGAGCCGTATCAACGCACTGGAGATCGTGGGAGACATCCAGTTGCTGGATGCCCAGGTGTGGTGAACATCACCCCCCCCCCCCCCTCCATCGCCGCTCCCCCAGAACCAAAATGGCCTTCGACCCTCAGATGACTCTCTGGAGGAGAGGCAGCCGCCTGCTCTCCTGTTCATCCTCATTCTATTGGGTTCTATTTTTCCAGCTTCAGATAGACCAGATCCCAGCTTTAGTTCCTATGAGAACAGCCTCACTTCAGCATAGACTCTGTTTCACCTGTGTACTATATCTATACGCTCCTGTGACTTTACCACCTATCTTTTGTCGGCGCATGTGTGCAGAGAGCTGAACATATCTGCATTTAATGAATAACATGGCCGAATGAATGAACAAAAATGTTCCCATTCCTAACCTATGCTAATTTAGGTAATATACTCTTGAATATACTCACTGTGACCACTTCATAATCTAGGGTTTCTCTTTTCTCACTTGTGCTGGGAGCAATGAGCCAGACGAGTGTTCACTGAAGGTGGGGTGTGTGGTCTCAGCCGCTTGGCCCTAGCTCTTAGTATTAACATTTGGCCGTTATGGGTTTGTAACTGGTCAATATGCACATTTCTGTTTTTGCTTGCTGGATTGGAACTCCAGTTTCATGTTTGTGTGTGAGTTTAGCCACATGAAAGTCAGTTGAAACACATATTAAACCATTGGGTGAATAACAAGATAAAACCTGGTTATATACACCTGATATACCCCATATGAAGGAACTCACTGATCATTCATATACTCATCCATCTTGGCTGTCTATGGGTGGTGTGAGGTTCTCAATGGAAGGACATATTTAAAGAGCACACGGTGGTGGGAGGAGGCCTGGATCAGTGGCAGCCTGGTCTGAAGTCATACTGACACACTAACTCATCAGGGAGGTCAGAGTAACTGTGGGTTGTATGAGTCACTATGCAAGTGAATGTAATCCATGTTTTAGTGTTTTACTTCATTGTGAACTGGCTGTGTGAGCTCACCTGAGTTAGCATGCTACCTTGTGTTGTGTTGTGAAAACCGTTTATTGTTTTCTCACTTCCCCTCGAAATGGGGTTGATATCAATAGATTAACTTAAAATATAGTTTTGCAAACCAGTATTCTTGCTCTATATTTATATGACAATATGTATGGTAAAATGTAAGGCTTTGCTGTACTACCCAAGAATAAATAAAATTGAATATCTTTGAAGCTGAATCTGGTTTTGTATGTTATTATATTTTTGAATATTTTGAAAATCTTTCAGGTATGTCAATTGGTGTCTGGTGTAGACCTGGGTGTAGAAGTGTGTTAGTGTTAGCAAATACCACTAACAAATATGTGCTGATGTTTAAGGGGGACATTAGACACCAAAGGCAGAAAGAAGTGCACATAAAAAGATGTGAATTTAATAACTTCCACTTGAACTGACAATTCAGAAATCTGAATAGTTCTTGGCACATCATTACCTGGCACACTGGCACGGCCGCGTGGTTTGGCATCGTCACATTTGACCCATAATGTACCATCTTGCACATCTGGATGCATAAAGTGAGTTGATTAACATGGCTGACAGCTCAGGGTCAACACCAGACTATTGGACATCTGAGATCATAAAAAAGGCAGTGGACCGTCAGTCTTCAGCATGTCATTGAGGCGTCCATGTCTTGCTTTTAGTACAAAAAAAACAAAACACACTCATTATCAGGCATTTTAAATGCAAGAAGATATCCGTCAGAGTTCTTGTTGTAATGGCCATTTCCTAATGACCACAACACTCAGGTTCGAGGTCAGAGGGACACAGAGAGTCCCAGCTATGACAGGACTACTGTATCTTGGACCATAGTGAGGTGACTATCCAACTCATCCATATGCTGATGTGAACCTCCACAAACAGCCTTTTTGGCAGCGAGTGCACAGAACAACCTGATATAATTCAAGGTGACAGCTTGGCACTGCTGTGCAGAGAGGGAGCTGGAAGACTGGTGCAGGCCGCGGGAGTTGGCAGGACTTGGCCCAGCTGCACCGCAATTCATCACGGGAAGCGACTGTGAATTTAAGAGTCCGGACGGGTCCTTTAGTCTGTGTGGGTTAGTTCCCTCCACCAGGGCACTGATGTAGTGCAGAGATGGGGGGGAGAGGAGACGTGGTGGGGGGGGGGAAGAGGAGACGTGGTGGGGGGGGGGGGGGGGGGGAGTGGGGGGGGGTCCAGAGACGGGTCACACCGAGCTGAGCTTCACCAGGCCCCTGACCGAGTCCTCGTGCAGAGAGTCCTGGCTGGCGGGGTTGTACAGCTGGGCGGGATGGATGTGCTGATGATGATGATGCCCGTGGGCCGGGCACGGCGCGGAGGAAGGCATAGCGTGCGGGGGCGAGGGCGGCGAGGGCGTCTCGTCGGGGCTGGCGAAGTGGTGGTGGCGGCAGTGGGGGTCGCCGTCTCGCAGCGCCAGCAGCTCGCCCGCGCAGGTCAGGCTGGGCACGGAGGAGGGGAGGGAGGTGAGCGAGGGGTGCCCCGGGGCCAGGGAGGCGCACGGCCCCGCCAGGGAGCTCTTCCCCGCGAGCGGGCGGCCCGACGGCAGGACGATGGGCTCGCTGTGGAGGAGGAGCGGGGTGGCGGCGGCCTGCAAAACGAATTTGGTGCTCTGAATGCACTGATGCTGGTCACACTGGGAGGGAGAGAGAGGCAGAGCGGAAAGGGACAGGGACAAAGCAGAGACAAGTGAGTAAGGAGACAGAAGACAGAGAGGACAGACACAGCAAGAGACACAAAGGCAGCAGGGGAGAAGGTTGATTCGATATTTGACAGGATTGAATTAGTGTTATTAGTACAGGTAGTTATTTAGATCAAGGGAGCAGCCCAGAAGCATTAGTCAAGAGGGGGAAACAGAGCAAGGGGCTTGTACGTTTCATCACACATCACACTCAGAATACAGAACAAATCTGAAATTATTTAATATATGCATTTCCCATATATTATGCATATGCATACATTCCCATTAAGGCGCATACCGTATGCATTAGCGCTTACTGAGACACACATCCGCTCAAATGACCAGGGGAATGGGAGTCC
Source organism: Clupea harengus (assembly GCF_900700415.2). Lineage (NCBI taxonomy): Eukaryota > Metazoa > Chordata > Actinopteri > Clupeiformes > Clupeidae > Clupea > Clupea harengus. The sequence goes on from NC_045166.1 coordinate 879,877, forward strand.
ATAAAAGCAGATCACCAGCCTGCCTGCGTGATCCATTTTCATCAAGACTAGGCTCAGACCTGGGCTACACTCCAGTACAGGAAATCAGCCTCTAGTCTGTGGGCAACACTGGCAACCCGACACT
>NC_045166.1:885000-912500 GCF_900700415.2 Clupea harengus
AGCTCTTGTTAATACGCGATAGAGGAACACACATTCTGCAAACTAACAGATGGAGACAAATTGAGATAAAGTGCACTTCATGTTGGCAAGAGCCATGCTTCTGACCTTAGCAGCTCCATAGGGGGCATTGGTGTCTATAAAATGTTCACTATAACTACATCCTATTGATTTACAAGGCAATCCACTCCACATATAATACACCCTGGGTGTCATCCTTCCACATTTACAAGGAAGGTTGGGGAAATTCATCTAGCCGTTGTTAGCATACATCATACATCAGTCTGCTGGGTCCTATTTGTAAGACAGCATGGCAGTGTGGCATGTGTGCAGTTTGAACACACACACACACACACAGGAAACCTATCAAGGCAATATTCATGAGCATCCTATCCTTAACGGCACACTTGGATTTCACAACCGCTTGCTCCTGGCGCATTACAAAAGATCTTCTCAAGTCTTTTTTAATTTTGCTTGGAGATCTGCCAAAAGCATCTGTGTGTGTGTGTGTGTGTGTGTGTGTGTGTGTGTGTGTGTGTGTGTGTGTGTGTGTGTGTGTGTGTGTATGTGTGTGTTTGTGTGTGTGCGTGTATGTTTGTGTGTTCTATTAGATAAAATATGAACCCTGACAGCTGCATGATCTATAGCATAGGAAGCAGCGAGGGAAGAGAGAGAGAGAGAGAGAGAGAGAGAGACCCTAGACCCCTGTAAGGTTATGGAAATAAACCGTTCCACAGCACTGAGATGTAATTCAAACCCTGCATCTTGAGGTCAGAGAAAGCCATATGTAAATTTAAATACAGACGATATACCTCCAATATTGATCTTAGCGAGCCTGTGTTTGTACATGCCTATACGCTTACATGAGCAAGACAGAAAGAGTCAATCAGAGATGCAGATGCAGACATACAGAGAGAGAGAGAGAGAGAGATAGAGAGAGACAGAGAGAGAGAGAGAGAGAGACAGAGAGATAGAGAGACAGAAAGAGAGATACAAAGCACAACACAACACAGAATAGAAGCTTCCAGAAGTGTTACTGTCACACTCCGACTCCCACTTCTTCTCTTCCTGCTCCGGCTGAGCCCCTGAAGCGGTAAAGGATATCTGGCAGGACTGTCTTTGAGGGCACTCAGGAAGCCTGTGCGATTGGACCCTGCAGACGGACGACAGATTGAATGACTGAGCTGAGCTGAGCTCCTTCACCTCACGCACATGAACAATGGCAAAAGATCACAGAGGCACAGGGGCTGCCGCCGCCGCCACCACCACCGCGTTAATCAGTTAGTGGAGACGCACCGCAGGAACCAGAGAGAGAGAGAGAGAGAGAGAGAGAGAGAGAGAGAGAGAGAGAGAAGAAGCAGGAGAGGCTCAGGGCACCTGGGCTCCTGCCCCCCCCCTCTGTGACGCAGAATGATTAGACGGTTTTATTAAGACGACACTCTGAGCGTCTCACAGCGCTATCTGTATTTTGTGAGATCCCCGCTGTGAGCTGAGCCCAGCTAAGGTGCAGAGGCGCTCTCTCTTCCCCCAGTGTCCCCAGCCAGCCGCCTTCACGTAATTGGCAGAGCAAGAGAGGGGTGAGGGGAACAACTCAGGAGATCTGAGCTGGAGGATGTTCTGTTTGCTCGGACCACAGAGCCGCACTAGCAGACAGGGGGAGAGTGAAGGGCATCAAAGAGTCTCGGCGTACGGGGGGGGGGGGGATCATTCGATTTTAGACTCATTATCATTATAAGGGCTAATCTGGTCCCAGATCAGCAGTAACCCTCTAAGATCGAGAGCTGCGGATTACATAGGGCTTAAGAGACGTCCCTTAAAGGCCATAGAGGCTGTGGGAAAATAACCTCGATCGATCGATATCTCGGCCCGGGATGACTGTAACCACGAGGCTTCGATTACAGCCCCTTCACTTGACAGGGGGTAATCACTGATCAGCTCAGCTAATCACGCGCAGTAAAAAGGCTGAGAAACAGATGAATAAAGCAGCAATGGCAGCTAGAGGAGTGTGTGTGTGTGTGTGTGTGTGTGTGTGTGTGTGTGTGTGTGTGTGTGTGTGTGTAGCAAAGACTGATTTGTTGGTGTGCTCGTGCAGTAAGTAACCCACACCACGCAGCCCTTCTCTCAAGAGCTGAGGGACAGCGGTGCAAAACACTGCCTCAGCATCTTCACAACCCACCCCATTCCCCACACCCTCCCACCCTCTAAGCACACCCTTCAACAGGCGCAGGCAGACGGATCCCACCCCACCCCACCCCACCCAATCCCATCCATTACCGAGATGAACTGCCTCCAGTCTAGGCCATGTTTCTCCACACAGTGCTGCCCTGGTCAATATGGCTGCCCATAAATACTGCCTTCCTGTCAGTAAAGAGTCTGGACCCTCCACTTGCTCCCTTTGTGTTTTATGACTACCTGGCCAACATTTCACAGTAAACTACTTAATGTATCTGCACCTTACAAAAGAATATGTGTGTGTGTGTGTGTGTGTGTGTGTGTGTGTGTGTGTGTGTGTGTGTGTGTGTGTGTGAGAGAGAGAGAGTGTGTGTGTGTGTGTGTTTTGGGAGCAGTTCTAATCTAACAGGGGGAGTGATTGCAGTCAGTGGTCATACTCACGGAGGATGACGTGGGTGATGACAAAGGCGAAGATGAAGACGGTGAGGAAGGAGAGCGAGAGGATGAAGAGGTAGAAGAAGCGGTAGTTCCGCCGGCCCACACAGTTGCCCACCCATGGACAGTGGTGGTCAAAGCGATCTGTCCGGGGGGGGAGAAGTTAAAAAGCATGTGACGCTGATCTGATGATGAAGAACTGCAAGCTGTAGAACTGCAGAACATGATGAATGCTAAATCCTTCGGTGACTGGAGTCTCGTGGTGATGTGGCTTTCGAAGAGAGGTTTGTTTTTTCCACTTTATCTCACGTTAGTACCAGAACCCAAACAAACACATTTGCATATTTGCACATTTACCCACACACGCTCATAATAACACACTCACTGCCCAGACAAAACACCCACACATAGCCTCTTTCACACACACAAACACCCTGTAGACTGGCTCTTCCACACACACACACACACACACACACACACACACACACACACACACACACACACACACACACACACACACACACACACACACACACACACACACACACCCTGTAGACTGGCTCTTCTACACACACACACAGCTCACCCACACAGTTGTCACACAGGCTGCAGTGAGAAGCCCGTGGGGGCCTGAAGATCTTGCAGGTGAAGCAGTACTTGAGCTTCACCGTCTGGCCGTTAATCACCACCTCCCTGGTCCTGGGGGGAGGCCGGTAGCCCGGCCCACTGGGCCCGTTAGTCGCATCTGAGAAGAAGGGGATGAAAGAAAGAAAGAAAGAAAGAAAGAAAGAAAGAAAGAAAGAAAGAGAGAGAGAGAGAGAGAGAGGGGAAGACAGACAGACAGATAATGAGATAAAATAATGAGTGGAGAGAGAGAGAGAGAGACAGGAGATGGAGAAAGGCAGGTAGGGGAAAAGAAAGACAAGACTCTGGTCATGGCGTTAAGGCCAGAGTGAACTTGTTCAACCCTTCACATAGTCTGGGAATCCTAATTGTCCCCACACTCCAGCAGCCTATGTTCCATTAACATGACTCGCCACATGTTTTCAGAGCGGTCTTGCCAAGTCAGCACATTCTGTATCCCAGCAGTCACTGGAGGACACAGATGGACACACACACACACACACAAACAAACACACGCAAACCCTCTAGCCCCAAGGGAAATGGCACTGTTTACTTGACTTTACATTATTTATCTGTTCAACATCTCTGCAGGTTACCCGCACAGCTGCTGCGAATGTAGACACACACACACACACACACACACACACACACACACACACACAGTTTCTCTCGCTCACATAAACACAATGCACGTGCAATAACACTTTCTCTCTGCTATACATGCCCACACAGCCTGTTTCACACACAGAATATGTGCCATCATACTCACTCTCTGTAACACACAGGTACACACACACACACACACACACACACGTACTCACACACACACACACACACACACACACACACAAACACACACACACACACACACATGCACGTACTCACACAAACACACACACACAAACACGTACTCACACACACACACACACACGCACACACACACACACACACAAACACACACCCACACACACACACAGCTAAAGGAATCCAAACCTCTAAGTGCAAAGCTCCAGCTCATTGACTCCCACCAAGTGATTTATTGTGCCTAGTGGACTCCAGAGATCCTACTGTGAGGGAAATGGCCTGGGCTACGAGAAGCTTGCTAATAGCCTCGCTGCAAGCCGGAGGAAGACAGCCCTGCCTGAAGCTGAGCTGCTAGGGCTGTGTGCGGGAGCGGCTCAGACACTGGCTGCATGGTGGTCTACCACAGCGTTCCCCAACCCCTGCCCCTGACCACCCACAGCAGCGCCCGCTTCAGCCCTGCGTCCAGAACCACACAGCTGACCAGCAACCTAAACAGTATGGACTCAAAAGTGTTTAGTAAGCCCAAAAGCCTAGTATGCAGAAACAAAAAGCAGAGGCAAGTCTCTTACTCAATAGCACCATTTGGAAAACTTTTGGCAGCGTGTCTTGTTGGATCGGTAGTACGTCCCTGAAGTGGGTAAATGTTTGTTTACTAACTAATTATGCACATTCTCTGATGCTACGCTGACTAGATTCCATTAGATAACACGGATGCTGTAAACAGCTGGAGACTGAGCTGAAATTTGGGGGAATTGAGCCGTCATCAGACATGAGATAGCATAAAGCCTCCCTATTTCGGAAGAAAAATACTACATATTGAGCTAAAATGAGTTGAAGCCCCCAAATGCCTTGAAATCAGACTGTGTGGTAGAAGATGAATATTGAACCTGTTTGAAAAATGAGAGAGCAGACCGCCGAAGCTCCAGAGGACAGCATCCATAATTAATATCCAGAGGAAAGATGAGCTATCATTTCACATTTCCACTAATGTCAGTCCAATTCACAGAGCACTGAAGAGGGACGTCTTTCACCAGTCAACCAGTCTACCAGGTGACAGAACCCAATCAGAGAACCGGAGGAGAACAGGAGGAGAACGGGAGGAGAACAGGCGGAGACTGACAGAGATGGAGAACGACGGTACAATAGTAATTTCAGCAGGCCCTCGGCAAAGAGAGGAGGATAAAAAGAGACAGAGGCAAAACAAAAACATAAAGAGAGAGAGAAACAGAGAGACAGAGAAAGTAAGACAGTGGGTGTGTGAGAGAGAGAGAGAGAGAGGGAGCGAACGAGAGAGAGTGGAGAGAGAGAGGTGAGAGAGAGAGAGAGGTGAGAGAGAGAGGGAAGAGAGAGAGAGAGAGGGAGTGGAAGGACACTGGAGAAAGTCAGAAAGCAAGAGCCACTTTGTTCAGCCGCGAGTACCATGTCATGAGAACTGAAATGCGTGAAATTGAAACTCTATTCAGGAATTTGCCTGTGGACCAGTGAAAGAAATAAATAAAGAAAAGTTGTTATCAAGTGAGATGGGATTAGGAGCGAATTAAGAAGGGGAAAACAAGGTATCTGGGCAGAAGAAGTGAAACTCGCGGCACATAACACAAATTGCTTCGTTCCATCTAAAAGACTGAAATGGTGCAAGAAGTGTATTCACCAAATGAACCGTCAGTTAACCAACACAGAGTGAAGTATGGTGCATAATGCAGGATACGCACTGGTTAAAAATAGCACAGGAGCTGCTGAAAATGGAGGCTGCTTTTCCCATGCAAAGCCCTCATCTAATAATAGACTTGCCCGAAAAACCGAAAAAGCTTCAGCTCTTTGAAACAGTCGCAAAGTAATTATTTCTTTTCCCTGCTACTCTGTCAGAGTTTAATTGGAGTGGTTATGCCAAGGGGGTGTTTCTAGTGAAGACACAGCACAGAATGGCCTAAGAGAGGAAAACAAATGCTTGTCCCATGGACCCACTGATGCTTCAAACTTTTCAGTATTGACTGCAAGTTTTAGATAAGATACGATAAGAGAACGCTGTATTGATCCCCGGGCGGGGACATTTGGGTGTTAACAGCAGCAGAGCGACAGATGGAAAAAGTATAGATAAGATATAAATAAAATACAAGTAAGTGATTTAAGTGTCCACATTGTGTATATATATATATATATATAATTTAACTTGTATGGTGTCTTGGTGAGGTGCAAAAAAAGAACGGTGGCATACTGAGACAACAACTAACACCAACAGTACAGATGTTGAGTTCTTTGTTCTGAGCTACAGATGAAAGGAAAACTATGTTGTCTTGGCCGTTAAAAATACAACTATTTATTGACATGAACTGAACAAAGAAAGAAGAAACATGAAGCCAAGAACCCAAAGAAATCACAAAGACCCTTTGTCTTATCTAATCACACCTTTAGAGTTGGAATTTGCTAGAAAACTTTCGGTATTCTTTGACAACCAAAACAACCCATGTTGTGGAACACTGTGAGCAGAGGAGCGCCGCGGCGGTCAGAGAGGTTACCTATCTGTCTCTCCAGGTCTGCAGCCTCGTCAGGGGTGGCCCGGGGAAGAACGCCAGGGTCACTGAAACTGGCCCTCAGCAGCATCCCCATCACGAAGAAGAACAGCACCCCTCCTACGGCCGGGATGGCCGGGGTCAGGTTTGAAGCCAGGAACGGACAGCTGCAGCGGGCGGGAATAGAGAGAGAGCAAACACTGATATGGTGAAATGGACAGGACTCTTTCTCACATGTCACTACAGCCAACTACACCACTACGGGGTGAGATTTCAGCTATTCTAGTATACATACTATTCTATTAAGTATGCTAGCTCTGCCATCTAAACAGACAATGCAAGTAGCCTGCTTGTTGTTTAACCAAGAAAGGAAGTCAAAACATTAAAGTATAGCTTTAAAACCATGAGGAAGACTAGTTCCTTTGATATTGGGATATCATGCTACACTTGTGCATTACTACAATTTAGTTTGGCCTGAATCAGTAATGTAAGTGGTGGAGTGGGCTAAAGTCCTGAATAGGTTTAGCCCAAACACTGATGTTTTTGTTTAAAAGTCATTTTATTTTGGTGGCAAATTTCACGACTGACCACATTTGCGTGGAAAGACGTTGTAACCCTAAAATATAGTCCAGCATCCTGAAGCACATTAAGTCAAATTATACCACATTTAGCTCTAGGTTAAACACTAATTACATTAGAGTACACACTAGCATCTTTCCAACCTCTAATTGAATTGGGTGCTGGACAGTGGCAGTGTTTTCAATAATACCTTAAAGGAAGCCACTGGGTGTCTCACACTCTTCCCCTCGTCCACTACATCATGGCCGTGAACAGGGACCAGTTCTTTCACTGCCAAACCTGTTATGGTTGACTTTTGGTATGAGGGTGTGCAAATAATAGCAAAATTTCAGTTTTTGTTGGGGGGGAGGTAGAAATATTTGTTTAAACCAAAAGTGAAAACACAGATCCCTTTAAAAAGGTCTCCTTTGGAGTATTTGCTCAGCTGAAAACCCTCAAACACAAATACTGCCAGAAGTTACCACACATGAACCTCACAGCACTTCATCAGTCATATACCTGCTCTGAGTAGACACTCAATATCAACCCATGTGATAACAGACTCAGAAGTATGTACACAAAGCAGAGTATGTTAATCTATGCAGCATGCCACACACAAATGTCATTCAAAGTGCTGTACATTGGCCTCTGTATGAAGTAGGCTGTATGTTAATGTCAGTCAGTGTATGTAAGTATGTCGATATGATGTTCTGTCCTCCTACTACAGATGGCTTAAAATGACTGTTATATTTAAAGCACAGTCAGACAGAACTTAAAGTTCTCTCATCTTTGTGAAGCCGCTATGCATGGGGTACAGAGAGTGGCCTGAGATCCTGTTTTTCTTGGCTCGGGGGACAGATTCCAATAATTCTCCGCGGTTGTTTCTCAGAAGATTCAATTGTGGCGAGATCCGAGATAGTCTCAGAGAGATTAGGTGCAGTAGTTTCATATTCCTTTGAGCAGTGTGCAATGCCTTTACGCCCTTAAGTCATTTAGCAAAATCACTCAAATGTGAAGAATTTCTTTGAGATTTATTTTCACTCTGTGATTTGGTGAACACTCAGTTGACCCAATATGAAGCTCATTACCAGTCAATTTACCAGCCAATAAGTCCTGCGTCTCAAGATCACAAATAGGTAAAAACAACACATCTGCCAAATCCCTCTCAATAGTGAGGCTACTGAATAAAAATCAAAAAAAATCAAAGGGTCCCCAAAATTAAACTCTCACTTGAATGGAGATAGCTATGCTTTGAGCCTTTAAAAAGGACAACAACAACAACAACGTGTACATTTTCTTTCGCGACAGAAACGCAATGCTTTGATCCAGTTGGCAATCTTTACTATTCGTAACTGGAACCCTCTGAACGGAATTAGATTTTAGAGGCAAGATGTTATCAGCCCTGGGCTCAAAATAGCATAATACTTCCCAGAGAAACACCATCTTTGATGATAGCGTCTGGAGCACTGCTAATTAATGTTTTGTATGTTTGTCATGCGAGAGGGCTATTTCCACTCCACACATGGTGGAGTGCTTGCAAACAAATTGCTGCACAGTAAGAGAGTTGTATTGATGAAAACTGACATTTTACAAGGACACGGGGGTGTGAGTTACAGAGACTTGGCCTCTGGCAGTTGTTTGTCTGTCCCTCACTGCAGTAACCCTCCCACTGCGTCTGCATCTGGAGACCTTCTGAGATCTCAGATAGAATGTCATGCAAACAAATCAACATTTCATTATCTGTGGCCAGGCCAAGGCCCATAGAGTCAAAGTCATTGTTCCCCAGATTCCCAGGATTCTCCAGACATAGGGTCATAAAAACGAATCAACGTCGAAATGTTATTAGATGTTACTGCTGGAACAATGCTAACACCCAAAGTCCAACGCATCCCTCCAGGCAAATATCAATCAAAATGCTCCAATCACCAGGCATTTTCTGGTGGACAAACTTCCATGTCTGAGCCTAGAGACAGTCACAGCGTTCACCCCAGCCATGAAGGGAGAACAGTGTGACCACTCATGTGTTTTACCACAGCATTGATGTCCAGTCTCACTAAGACAAGGCCCTGACTGCTGTACCCCTTCCACCACGTGGGTGGATGTTTTACACGGTTAATTCCTAAGGGTCGAGTCAGATGGCTGGGGGACATTGTTACTTTTATGGCGTGTTCCACCTACAATGAGACTCGTCTGAGCGCAAAAGATTAAAACTGGGGACGGGGGGTTGGCTCATGGTTGCCTAGGTGACAAGGGGCTGTAGCAGAGCGTGCACACACACACAAAAGCTGCTGGAACAAGTTTCCATGGAAACGGGAACAGCAAATTGTGGTATCTGGGAAGTTGTGAGGAATGTGGAGCGTATAAAAGATGAAAAGATTGAGGTAGGGGAAAAGGGAATAATGCTTAGATGCACATACTCCGTTCTTACCCTCCTTCTATACTTGGCTCTGTCTCATGATAACAGGATGAGGTCTTCGTAACTGCATGCAATGGATCTTAATACAAATTCTATTCTATATTCTATTCTATTCTATATTGAAGCCAACCCTCAAACACAATGTGCTGAACTGAAAAGTCAAATACAATACCTGACGGTCTTTTAAAACCACAGGGTTTCAGTGCCAGGACTTTTCCTTGTTCACCATTGATCAAGTTTTATCCAGATATGGCATGGTTGGCATCTACAGCAGAGTATAACTTCTTGTGAGCCAAAATGGATGAAATGAACAAAAACTCATTTGTGTCTGCCAAAACCATGGTTGGGACCAAGGAACTAGGATTGCTAGGCTGACTCAACTGAATGAGTGATGGCTTATTCCTGCTTTAAGCAGGGCTGTCAAAAAAGACAACACAAGACCATCTTGTTAGAATTTTAGCTATCTGAGCTCTGGGAGCCTAGATGGCATTGGAATACATACATTTGGGACTACCATCTAGTTTAACATCATCTAGGAACACAAGTTACTCATCAAAAATGCCCTGAGAATGTAGGGTTAACCAATTCTACCCATTCTCTATTATTTCACTTTAACGTCATTACAATGGTTAGTATTAAATGGCCAGAGTGGTGAAGAGGTTAGGTCAGTGGCAGGCATAGTGCATCTCTGAGGAAAACCTACATTGTTGGCTGAGTGCTGCTGTTATCGATTGAGCAGTGAGAAGCAGTTTGTAGTGCAAAATATTTCCATCACGTTACATTCTGTCCCAGCCAGTCTTGTACAACCAATTGTGAGAATAATGGTCCTAGTAGTAGACAAGGTCAGTAAGTGTGTGAAAGTATTTGCAGGTCAGAGTTGAAACTATTGAAGGAACAACTGTTCTTACCTAATGTGAAAATGGACAAACCTGAAAACAATTTTAATACCTCGGCAACGTACAGCGGCATAACTTTTTTAGGTCATTTCTACTTTGACTGAACGTCAGTGTGAGTAAACATGCTATGGTCTATTCCTTTAAGTATGGACATATAATCTTCACAACTTCATGACTTACTCAAATGCGAAGAAGAGTCCACTTGTGACCATGATGAGAACCATAGTAAGGTAAAAGACACCAGTCTGCTTTGCCATCATTATCCTCCCATCACAGTAGAACTTGTTCCGTCCAGGAAAGACTCGCCACTTTCTTGTATGGATCTTCTTCTTATGTGGCGTCTCCATTGGCGATGAATTTCGCGTGCAGACCTGACTGTACTGACATTCCCGAACGGGTTCATCAACTCCGAGATGCATCTGTCTATCGCTTACGAGGCCCAAGCAGAAAGGAATTCAAGGGCAGTCACAGGAGACCATAACAAGGGAATGGACAGATGCGTGTCTCAACTTTGGCAGCGTGAATTAAGAAATATTTCTCAAGAAAAAAAAAAAGAATAGCTTCTCACGATAAGTTCAGGCAGTGCTAAATTGTATCATACAGGCTACATTTTGTCTCACACGTGACACTGTGGGGCAATAGGCTTTGAACTCAGCAGAGAATAGGACAAAAAGAAAACATATTCTTCCACCACGACAGGTGGGCTAGGCTAGGCTACTAAACTAAACGCTTTCTGTGTCGGAACATTGCAATATTAATTTCATTATGGTTTCTGGCTACAGACTGAATGTAAAACGAATCGCTAGTCGATGTTATAGCCTACATCGAATGAGAATGTCTATACAAGCTCCAATGTAAGCAATCCCCAAATATCCAACCAACACGACAAATCGTGTTTTTTCTGAAAAATAACAAACACGTCCTTCATGTGTCCTTTTATCCCTTGACAGCCAAGAAACGGTGGTTTTAAAATGTCCACAGATTACATCGCATGAAACCCTGCTTCAGTTAAAATGTGCTGAAACATCCGTCGAATCAGATGGATGCAGCCACCAAATGCAACATCCATGCAAGGAACAGCTGAGCGCGTCTCTCCATAAATAAGAAAACAAAGCGTGTTGTCTGCTGCAGTAGTCTACGAGCGCAAAGCAATATAGGGTAATTTACCACTACAAGAAACAAGCCCTGAAACATGCAATATGGAGCTAAACCTTTGTCATTAATTCACGGGGTGGAAACTCGAGTCAGAGAATCGCAAAAGCATGGAGCCCGCCACCTTCACGCATAGGCTACTGCTCACCAAATATCAGAGTCCAGCCTGTCAGACAAACCTAATGGAGCCGCGCGTTGAACCACTGGAAATGTAGTAGGATATTGATCTCGCTAATCATATCGCGTATGATTTTATCGTATTTGAAACGTTTCGTAGAAGCCTAATTTCGTCGTCGTCTAAATCTAAACGACTGTTCCATAGATTTTTTGCTGTTAAGGCAAATCCACACAATACCATGTATCGTTCCCACTCTTGACCTATGACTATTTTATTCGTGTAGCCTATTTCCTTGAGTGGTAAACTATCTACAAACTGCTGCGAAGAGTTGTAAAGCCAATTTTTCATTCGTCTCGTAGCCACATTAGGTTCCAACTTAGTCACCAACAAATTACTCTTAATTACCACACTTTTAGTTCACCTCTGTACATCAGACGTATTCACAGAAAACAGAGTAGCCCACTAGCGATAATGCATAAAAAAACCTGAACTCCACAGCAGCATCAGTAAAACGGACAAAAATACACGGAACCATAGTCCAGTTTAAATGTTCCGCACGGAAGGCTGTAGAGGTAGGACAAGCTGAAGATGACAGCTGAGAAAGAGCACACCACACTGAAAGTCAAGCCTCAAGTTATGGCAGAAGAGGTTGATGAAGCGAAAATGCAGATGTTAACAGGTGCGCGAGAATGACTGTTAAACGGCATCTTTTGTACCTTATGCTGCGTTGGTGTTGTTATTTAGCTGACGTTGTCGTAAATTGTTTCTTGGACACGCTAGCTGTTCAGCTTAGCTTACATTTGCTACCTAGCTAGCTATGTAACTTCAGTAGCCAAGTCTTCTCGATACAGGTATGATGGTTACCGTGCGATCGATTTCATGTAACGTTAATTCATTTGCATAGTTTACGTATATGCAAAAACATTAATATGATATATGCAAAGTAATGTAAATCAAATTTAAGATTGTACCACTATTACCTTGTTTATTAACAACTAACGTCAGCCTGTTTTGGCGATAGTTCACATTGCTCAACCTTGACCGTGGTTTCACAGGTGGTGCTTTTCTAACCACGGTGGCAACAGCTGGTATGTTTGCGGGGTTTGGCTCCACCCTGGCATTGGCGAAGAAGAAGAGTCCCGAATGGTTCAGCAAGGTATTAGACATCTCTTGACCGCACTGTGCTTGCTATTGAATAACGTGATCAGTTGACTATTTACGTTGTCAGCTCCCAGGGGGCTGGTCCTATTAACACTATAGCCTATGATTAGACCCAATTTATCATTCGAATGATTATACCATAACTGGACAGACTTCGCTGAATGACCCGATGGAAATCTAACAGAATTTGGTTTAGCAAGGGAGTATTTCAATCTGTCAGTTGTGCAACTTCAAAGTTGATGATAAAGGCATTACCTGCATGTCGAGCAGATAGCCAAAATACGAGTCAGTAGGGTACTTCTCAAGTGTGCTGCGATTTCAATGGTGTAGAAAAATCCTCAGCTGATAGTGTATAGACGTCATTCTTGTCATATTGATATTGCGATACCATACCTGTCAACTCTTAAGTTTTATCCGTGAGACTCAGGGATTTTCAACATTTATCTTGTCACGAACGTAACATGGATTTAAACACTCAATAGCATAAACAAGTGCAAACACATACTGCTGTGCAGTGCTAGTGAGAGACCGTCGTTTTCGCACTGTGCGGCTTACTACGTCTGCGTAGCAGTAAAGGGGCAAGTATACTCCCGCGGATACTGCTTCGCGCAATGCGGACACGGACTTGCGCATGGTGTCTCCAAAGTATACCGGTTGTTCTGCTGTTGGTGACGCATCTCGGAGCGCAAGCTCAATCTCAGTGTTAGAAATAATATCTCAAGGTCGTGTCAATCTACAGTGAAGACTGCTCAGTTTTTATTGGTCTATAGTTTTGTCTGCTCCCTCATAACCATTTACTCCGTAATCTAAAAAGCAATCGCTAGTTACCTTAAAATATCAATACTGCTAATCTGATCAACTATGATTCCCCGAAGCATTAGTAAACAAAACTCAATTTTTATCAGCAGGTCTCTGGTAGTTTTATTCCCATGGAGCAAACAGAACATTGTGCACCTGTACTGCAAGTCACTTTGCATAAAAGTGTCTGCTAAATGAATAAATAGATCTTGTTTTCTTTTGACCCCGAGCCAGTGCTTGAACACCTGCATGCACATGCGAAGTCAACACACACAAGTCTGCGCAGACACAACATTCTGGTGTTGCGTGGACTGTGCTGATGATGACATGTGCGTCATGCGCACTGTGCTCAGACCGACCCTGCAGGAGTATAGTTTCTACCTCAAAGGCTACAGTCAACGGTGTTTCAGTTAACAGCAGAACATCACACAACAACGTACTTCTTACCTCTATGGGGCGAACATTGACCTGTTGACTAAATGCTGTGCAAATGTAACAGTATGTTTGCACATGTTGTATTTTATTGTTTGTCTGTGGGTGGCTCACGACTTTCAATCATGTTAACTTGGCAGGTTATGCAATAGTGACACGTGCGGGTACAAGTATAGGTCCACCATAAAGGTCACACAACTGGCTAACCTTTAAGGTCAGTGGAGGTTGTGGTCACTTTAAAGTTTTAGTAACATCGTGACTGATTAGTGGAATGTCGGTGTGTACCTAGAATGAAAATGTACTTGTCTACATGGGTGGACATAGGTTTGCAAATCCTCACAGAAAATGAAGTGGCACAATTCTAAACCTTTGCCATATTGTGCAGTGCACCAAGCAGCGGTTTTTCTTTTTCTTCTATTTTTAAACTTTGGGTTTGTCTCTGTAAACATCTTGACTAATCGTGGCTCCTAAAGTGGCTGGATTAGATTAAGAGCAGAGGTATGCGTCTGTGAGGTCACTGTGACCGTAGAACAGGCTGCTGGAAGTGTTTAAACAGATACGACTAGCACAGATACGACCAGCACAAAACAAATACGACTACCACAGAACATAATCAAGTGGTAAAGAAAGCTAAAACCCAATGAGTCACCACCCACTCACTTTATGCAGTTGTTTGTGGGTCAGTGATGTCAAAACTGCTTTTCATATCAATTATATTTGTCCTTGTGCAAACTTCACACTAATTCTATATTGTGGCAATCCACTGGACAGTCGGGGGATGTTGAAGCAAAATCTTTCCAGTGTTTGTTTTTATGTTTTGAGAGAAACTACAAAATGCCTTACCAGAGTCAGATGGTTATCAACAACAAGCCATCCTTCAGACACGCAGACAGTGACTAATTGTGGCTGGGTCTTGACGAGTTCTAATAATAGCTCATTTAATAAGCAGCATGGGGAAAAAAACACCAGCGGTAAATACAGTGGCTTGCTAAAGTATACATATGTGTAAGTATCTTGTAAAACAGAAAATGGTGGTGACTTTCAGGGGGGTTTCATACTTTCTCAAGCCACTGTCTTCTGTTGCTTGTACTGCTTCTGTTTTCTATGGGGCTTGTTCAGTCTTGTTCTCACTCTCGGGTCCCCTTGGCTATTTTCAGCTTTTCCAGCCTCATCTGTTACAGAGACTGTTTCTGTGAACATGAGATAAAAAAAACCCCTCATGTTGGAAAAATGACATATTACAAGTCTCAATGATGTCAGCTGTTCATATTAATTATGTCCTAAATGTGTAGAGACAAGCTCTGAAGTTTTCCCCCTGGATCCGTGTGCTTCCTAACACATACCCTATTCATAGACGTGTGTGTTTGTCCCCTCTGCCAGGGTATGGTGGGTTCTGCAGTGGTACCGGAGAGCGGGGCGTCCTTGGCTCTGCGAGCCCTGGGATGGGGCTCTCTCTATGCCTGGTGTGGTGTGGGTCTGATGAGCTTCGCTGTCTGGAAGGCCATGGGCGTCCACAGTGTGAGTATCAGCTGGTGCACACCAGGACTGCACTGAACTGGGCCTGTCTTATAGCCAAATGACAAACCATTTCCCAATACAGCAGCGGTCCTCCACCCTGGCATTTTACATTCATTTCTGTTTTTACCTTATTGTCAATCATGTGGAATGTTTTGACAAACTGCTTTATAACTTTTTATTATCGGCCTGTCCTATGAATTTGTCCTTAAGTGCAACACATTATTAGGTCCATGGGACCTTCCTCTTTTGTGGCCACTGCCTTTCCTGTAAAGCAAGTTGAACATTGACTGCTGTACACATTATTGCACATAATACAACCCTTCAGCTTTCTCTCTGTTGCAGTTGGGAGAGTTCAGACAGAAGATGCAGTCTTTCTTCCCTGCCATCCCAAAGAACGAGGTCGCCGACACAGAGCCCGTCGACTGGGACTCCGTCTTCCAGACCAAATCATAAGGTCCCTACCTGCCCTGAACCTCAGCCTCCGCCGCCAACAGGCGACTTTAGAAAAACAGATTTAAGGGACTCCACAGCCATGCTCTCTCATGAATTGACCTTTTTGAGGTCAGATTAAGTCAGACAGCATGGTGACCCAGTTTTTTTTGTTGAAAGACACTGTGCACTTTGGAGATCCCCACTGCATACGACACGAGACCCCTGATGCAGGGTGGCGAGATCAGAAGGCTGGACTCCTGGGTCTCATCGGGGCTGAAGCCTACTGCTGGAGTGGGGGAAGGGAAGCAGGGAGAGACTGTGTCATCATTCCACAGAGTTGGTCATCATTTCTCCCCACTATAGGTTGATTTCAAAAGGGACGAGAGGTCGCTTGGTCACGGATGTCCGGAGGTGGTAGATTTCTTTGCCTTCGGCTCTTGCTCCCGTTTCTTACTTTGGATGTTGGCTTGTCAAAGCTGGTGAAGTGTACATCTAATTCTGAGAGATGGTTTTAAAGTTGTCAGCAAAAAAGACTGGATTTTGTGTAACCGTCAAGAGAGAGGAGCAAAAGATGGTTGTGAGCTGTTTGTGTGTCTGTGTGTGTGTGTGTGTGTGTGTGTGTGTGTGTGTGTGTGTGAGCTGTTTGTGTGTGTGTGTGCATTATTACGTGAACACTTAATAAATCCAGTCGTCTGGATCCCTTTAAGCATGGTTGTAGTGCTGTTGAAATCAGCGCATGATGTGCCAATTATGCTTCACGACCTGCAATTAGAGTCAGATGTTCACTATTTATCTGGAGGCCGTAGCCAGCGATGCTAGGTCCAGACATCTGAAGAGGGCTGAAAACAAAATCTTTAAATGGTTGCACAAGGCACGAAAATACTCGCGTGTGCGTCATCCCTGAATGATGCTTGTGACCGCTGCTAATGTTTGTCCTGTGCAGAAGGCATTCTGTCCATGCTACATTAACCCGGATAGATCTGTGATGTCAGGTTGAAGCTGTCGAGTTTGTTTATTTTGGATGTGTATGTTGAGTTATTGATGTATTTAAATGTCACTTTTTCTTTCATATTGTTTGAGTGAATGTCAATGTGGGGAATGTGTTTAAAGAACAACACCAAACACTCAAGAATCATGATCACAGTGCTCAACCAGATTTCATGTACATTTACTTTTTAACATGTGGAACATGTAGTATAAAGACTTTATACTGAATAAACAATGGTCTTCAAATCAAATGGAGAAAAGAGCGTTTACATAGATTTTACATTTGTGGGAGTTTGCATGTTGAAGTCATTCTGCCATTGTTAGTCTGCATCAACAGCATCCTGGACTACCCTTCTAGAGTCCCTTCAGAATAAAATATCATCTTGACGTTTCTGAATAGGTCTGTCGTTGGTTTACAAAAAAAAAAAAAAACAATAAAAGCAAAGACCAGAACAGCCTTCTTGACGGAGGTTCCCATCCGTGTCTGTGACGTGCCCCCAGTGTAACAACAGCACAGAGCCGCGAGGAGACACCCCCCACATCTGAAGTCACTCAAATACCCAGCGACAGAACAGTATCATCGATAGGAATCATTAGAATCAACTGCCATCACTTTTCTGTAATACCACGTCTCTTGGAGATTAAAAAAAGGACAAACATAACCATTAAAAGAACCCCCGCTGCATGTCCAAAAATGTATATTTACAAAGGGGCCTGTGGATACTGTAGGATGGAGCAGAGGAAAGGGGGAGGGACACAGAGAGGGAGAGAGACGGTCACGTGTTCAGCTGGCTGCCTGTGATCATGCTTATACAGAAAAGCGAGTGAGTTTTGCAACACCATCGCTTGCTTTTTTTCATTTTTTTTTTTTTTTTTTTAAAGAAAAACCCCTCGCTCTTATACTGGTATGGCTCTACAGTACAATACTGGTGGGCAAAATGTTTTTAAAATATTGCCTGTGGTCAATAAAATATGAATTCACATTAGGTTAACCTCTCTCTCCCTCCAACAAGCCAGACTACATCCTATTGCACAATGCATTTTTTCTCTGAACTGGATACGTGTATATCTTGAGTAGAGTCAGCGCTTTAACACATGGCAAGAGTTTCTATCTACAACATGTCTTACAATTTAAATAAATCTGCATCCCCCAAAAAACAGACGAACAAAAGCCCCACAGAAAAATAACAGCCACAATTATAAAACATTTAAAGAGCCAAATACCCTCAGAAACTAACCAGACCTATCATCCAATATCAGCTTCGGTTAAAACAAATGAAAAAACACATAGAAAAGAATAGAAAAAGAAATAAAACACCAAGTATTAAATATCTGTATTAAAATTATTATTTTTTTTTAAATCCCAAATGAAGATTGTGAATGGGGCAAAGAGCTATATATATTCTCTATATATTCATTTGTATGTAAAAACTTTTTTGTTGCGTGTTCTTTAAATAAAAATATAATCCCACCCCTATCTGCGAGATGCTATGATCTTTACACCTGACTGGCGACAGCCGCTGTCCGTCACGAGCGGCCCAGTTTGAAGAGTACCTCGCACATGATGTTGGCCACGCTCGAGTTCAGCACGGATGACAGCGAGATGTCCAGTAGCCGGCTCTCGTAAAGCACAAACTCAGGCCGGTTCTCCTCCACCTTAGCCAGGGCCAGCAGGGCCTTGGCGGCCCGGCACATCATGTTGACACTTGGGGGTTCGGGGTGCGGCGGAGGGCCCGTGTGCAGCAGGCTGTGTGGGCTCTGCTGGTACTGCGCCATGGCCACGCTGTCCTCCAGGAAGCCCACCAGGGCGGCGACGGAGCCCTTCTGCAGTGCCACGGCCCGCGCCGCCCCAGGGTCGCCCTGAGCCAGGTTGGAGAGCACGGCCACGGCCATCTCGCGGCACACCTGGCTGCGTCTCTCGCCCAAGTGGCGCACTAGCGCGCCGAAGAGGCGCTCGTGTCGGCTGAAGGGCGGCGTGGCCAGCAGCAGGTCCACGTTGCCGTCCTGGATGCTCAGCTTGCACAGGCACTCCAGCGCCAGCCGCTGTGGCGTGAGCGAGGACGAGAGCGCCCCGGCCGAGCAGAACGGGTCGTGAGCCTCGGCCGACGGGCACACCATCCAGTGAAGCAGACCGTCCAGGATGGGCAGGCAGATGTTCTCGGGGTAGAGCGACAGGTCCAGCTGACCGGCCATGTTGGACAGGGTGACCAGCGTGTTCTCGCGCAGCGCCCACAGGCAGTCCCACCACCACTCGTCTTTGCTGCAGGCGCGACCGCGGTCCTGTTCCTCGCGCTGGTACGTGGGCGGGCTGGACGCCGCCGCTGCCACCATCCTCTTCCTCTCCGGGTGCTCGTGGCGCAGCAGCACCAGCCGGCTCAGGAGGAGGACCAGCCCCGGGTGCCGGGACAGCTCGGTGTCGTTGCCCGGCACGAAGGAGAGGCTGCGGACGATGTTGGAAACGCAGAGGCAGCGGCGAGCCAGGGCGTCCTGCCAAGGTTCTGCCGTCGAGAGCGGCGCTTCGTCCCACGAGCGAGGCTCGTCCTCGATGACCGTCACGTTACCCGGCCTCGGCCGATCGCCAAATGGGAATGCCTGGACCCTGGCGATGTCTCCTTCACCCTCTTCCTCTGGTCGTGAGCTAAGAACGTCATCCATAGTGGCGGTTACATTCCTCTCCTTCTCCTGTAGGTCTTTGCTCTGACCATCAAGCCCAGGCATTGACTTGGACTCCTGGGCAGTGGTGTCACCGTCTTTCTCGGAGGCCTCGGTCCGCAGCTCAAAGTGGGTCTGGATGTGCATGGTGGAGTCTCCCCCGCCTGCTCTCCAGTGCAGCAGGCCACTGGTGAACTTGGTGACCGTCCCCAGCTGCTCCGACTGGTCCTCCACCAGGTCCGCCTCCTTGTCCCGCTCCTCCACCTTCACGGGCAGACGGTCGTACTTGCTGGCCTGCTTGGGCGGGGGTTCTTCAGCGGGTTCATCAGCGGGTTCCTCCGCTAATCCAACCTCCTGGCTTTCCTCCTTTACCACCACCACCTCTTCTGACTTCTTTTCTTCTTCCTCCTCCTTCTTCTTCTTCTTCTCAGAGTTGGCAACTTCATCTGAATTGCAGGCAGAAGGCCCTTCTGTTTCCACTGCTAGTTTCTTCTCCTCGCCCTCCTCGGTAGGAGATGGGCTCTTAGGTTCGGGTTCGGGTTCGGAGTCGGAGTCGGAGTCGGTGGCGTTCTTCTGTGTGGAACCAGGAAGTGGGCCCAGGAGGGTTTTCTGGCCCTCGGTGCCCACCTCATACTCTTCCAGGATCCCAAAGATCTCAATCAGGCACCTTCTGAAGTACTCCACAATCAACTCCAGAAAACCAGGCAACTAGAGGGAACAGAAAGCCAGGAAAACGTTACTCACATGTCTAACGTGTGTGGACACATTGAGGGAACAGAGAAAGAGCATGGTTCATTCAGTAGTAAGCAGCGGATCTGGTATGACTCCACACAATTAATTCAAGCAACATGGGGCTTGTTTAGGTAACACACTTTGAATGATGCACAGATAGATAACAGGTACAACAGGTAACTGGCTCAAATGGACTAAGATGGAAACGATCCTGAGCTAGTTGGCCCTGGAGCTGTCGTCTCACCTGGGTGAGTGTGAAGGAGCCCACGGTGTTGTCATCGAACAGTAAGATGTTTATGGTGTCCAGAGCCCAGGTGCTCTCTGCCAGCAGCCCAGACTTCAGAGACATCATGATGCGCCACGCCTCCGGAGTGCCTTCACAAACCAGAGCCAAGGTCACAGGTCAAGGGTGAACATACCAGCACTCACCACTATTGTAGTCCAAACTACATAGAGTCCTGTTCCTCGTGTTTGAAAGCGTTTACTTTACAATGAAGGTGGTTCCCTCTTGTGGTTAACTTTGGTAAAGGCAATATTTCAAGTTACTTGCGATACAGAATTTGACGATACACATGACGATAATATGCACCTCATATACATGATGCTCTGGATGCAAACCAACATATGAGACAGTGAGAAATGCCTACCAATATCCTTTGCAGTAAACCTGCGCCTGCTCTTCAGCAGGGGCTGGGTGGCCTCCACGGAGCCTGGGGGGAAGCTGATATCCCGGTGGAGGGGGAGCATAGAGTGGCTGGGCATGCCCCCGCTCTGGGAGCCCATCATGGGCGAGGGCATCCCAGGCTTGGGCATCTTCATGGAGGCCATGAAGTGGGCCTTGTTTGGGGACATGGAGCCGCCCATTGGCCGCGGGAAAGGGGCCGGACTGGGAGCACGAGAGATGTGGTTGGGCATGGTGGGCGGGGACTGGAAGGAGGACGGGGACGGGCGGTTGGTCAAGGTTGTCATGACGCCTGCGGAGGTGACGGTGGAGGAGGGCTGGGGCTGAGGGTAAGGGGACTGGCGTTGGCCGGGATGACCAGGCCACGTGCCATCCTGACTGGGCCGACCCTCCGAGTCATCACCGCCACGGCCCATGCCTGGGAAGGGCGGCCCCTGGCCCTGTCGACCCGGGTAGGGGTAGCCCATCTCAGTCCTGCCGTGCCACATGGCACCCTGAGGGCCTGCAGTGGGACCTGAGGATGAGGAAGGGGCCGCTCCACTCATCATGCCATGCTGAGGGGGTCCCTGACGGGCGTAGGGGTAGGGCGGGTACTGGCCCTGCATCGGGCGGCGCTCGGGCCCCATGTAGCCCGGTCCGTACTGGCTGAACACGTCGGGCTGCTGGCCGCCATACTGCATGCCGTACCCTTCACCTCCGTCGTGACGCTTGGCCGGGGGGCCGTACATGCCCTCGCCAGGACGTTTGTAGCCCTGCACACACACGGGTGCACACACACACACACACACACACACACACACACACACACAAAGAGACATACACATTTAAAATGGCACCTTAAGACATGGTACTATAACCTTTAAAATACCAGAAATAAGGATGTGTAACAGTGAGATATACATCAACATCCCAAACCATTTATATTACAAGCACAAGGAATATGGCTCATTATAACCAAAAGCCACAGCATATTAGCGCATAATGTGCTAATCCATCACCCAAACCATATGGTGCTGTTTTAGCTGCAGTGATAAGAGATAAGAGTGCCCTTTATGGGGTGTTTTAGCTGCAGTGATAAGAGATAAGAGTGCCCTTTAGTGGGGTGTGAGCTGACCTGCTGCTGTGGGAACATCCCATGGGGTCCGTACGGCATGCCGTGGGGGTACTGCTGACCATAACCATCAGGCCCATGCCTAGGACAAGTGAGAACACCATTACAAATGTTACACACACACAGACACACACACAGACACACCACACCACACACACACCACACACACACAGACACACAGACACACAAATACACAGACACACACACCACAGACACACACACACACACACACAGACACACAGACACACCCACACTCAAAAACATGTACACAACAGCAAAAATTACATACTTTTAAACTTGATGGAAGCCTCACAAACATACACAATTAAACACCCATGCTGTTTTTACCTTTGATGTGAAGGGAATCTGTTGCCAGGGTACAAGTTAGGATCACTGTTGTTCTGGCCACCAGGGGGAGCCATACCTCCATCTGGCCCAATGACGTGTTCAGGTCTGATGGACAGTGTGTTCACAGTTAGTTTTTCAGGTAATCGGTCTATCTAATCTATGTTGTAGGAGCATAAAAATGGTCAGTATTCTGAGATTTGTACTGAAAATAAGCTTGGTTATTTTAAGAGAACCTTACGTAATGTTTCGTTTTCATTTTGAATAGGCTCATATACTTCCTCACATCTTTCATTTGTATAAAGTCCAGTAGGTTACCAAAAGGTCATGCCCCAGGATGACTACTCTAACCCCTATATGCGTATCTATGTTTTATTTTATGTGTGTAATGTGGTGCAGGGCTCGCAAAATTGCTAGCCAGATGTCCTGTTTTCCCATCGGGGTACCTTAATGTAAACCCTGGGCCTCAACTTCATAGATGGGAACATGGCTGGCAACACGCAAGGTCCACCGCACATGAAAGCTAACTTAATAACTTGGCAAAATCATTCTTTTTATTTCATAAGCATGAGCAAGATTGTGGCCCTGGAACAGGGGATGCAGAAGATGCAGGATCATATTTGATGATTGTAAATGTTTTTTTTTTATTGCTTTCTCCAAAAGGTCTGCCTTTCTACATAGAAACATGGTTCTCACATGGACATTTTTTTTTAGTAAGTCTGATTCATTTCAGGCAACCAAAATCTGAAGAATACCTGCCAGAAAGTCTACTAGGGATTTTTTTTAATTTTGCGGGCCCTGTAATGGGTGTGTATGGGTGTGATTTATGCATGTGTGTGTGTGTGTGTGTGTGTGTGTGTGTGTGTGTGTGGGTGTACGTGTGTGTACGTGTGTGTACGTGTGTGTACGTGTGTGTACGTGTGTGTACGTGTCTCACCTCCTTTCAAAGCCAGGGCCGTAAGGGTACTGTGCCCGGGGGCCCATGCCCATGCCCGCTGGTGGACCGTGTGGGTACATCTCCTGCATGGCACTGGCTGGCATCTGGCCTGGCATAAAGGACTCACTCGCACCTGGAGCAAGAAAGACAGAGGAGAGGAGTGAGACGAAGAGAAGAGACTTGTAATACTTATGGGGTTCTGCCGGAAGCATTCTGAAACACTGAGTTATGAGTTTCAGGGCTGATGGTAGGGACTTGGATGATATGCACCAATGAGATCAATCTTCCAATATCAAGGCTCTGTATGTCGTCCCAGACAGCTAAAACGAAATACACACACACACAGTCACAGTAAATATTGTTTCTTTATGTACACACATTAATAATGGTGACATTATTTTAGGTGACAAAGTGTGTATATGACAACAGATGGAGTGGTTTGCACACTCGTCCCATAATGTTTTCTCTGAACCAGCCATGCCAGATGATGTGATGTGGTGTAAACTATAGAGGGCGCTCTTGTCGTACTTTGGGTTGGTTGACGGCTCAGACAACATCAAGGTTTCTATAGCAGCACTCTAACAGAAGAACTAATGCATGTTTGTCACCAGAATCTACTACTGCTTTTTGGATGTTCTGTTATTTAACCAACATTCTCCTCAAACTGTCATACTTTTTTGTATGTGGCAGAAAACATCTTGGCTTGTTTGACGAATGCCTTTGGCTACAGACGACACAAAAAAAACCTCACGAGCCTGTTCATTCAAAAAGAGAAAAACCCACACCCCACTAGTTTCAGTTTCTGGGAGAACAGTTCTAACGCTCTATGCGTTTCAATGCTAGATAGTTATAGTGAAACACACGCTATATGCGTTTCAGTGCTAGATATCACCAGTTGCTGAATGACTAACCTCAAACATAAAGCACCACATTTAACAGTCTTCTCAGAGTGCTAGTGTAGCCAGGGTCGGGAGTATGGGCGTAGGCATGGCCCAATCAATGTGAAACCCATGAGTGCCAACGGCCACTAACACTCGAGGACATTCTCTTCAATTCTGTAACAAGACTACGATGATCCGAGTTCAGAGGTCATTCTCAAGAACTGCTCAACACTCGGTATAATGGGGGGGGGGGGGGATACCACACCACTACCCACCTTTCCTGGGCCCGGCGTACGGGTCCTTGTTGCCATCGAAGGCCATCCTCATGGCAGCTTCACCGCTGACCCCCTGCTGGAAGGGGGAGCCAGGAGGCACGGGGCCGCGCTTCTGGAAGGCCGGGTCGCTGCCCTCAGAGAAGGGGTCCTGCACGCTCACGCCTCCGGGCCTGCAGCACACATCACGGGGGTCAGATGGGCACACAGGGGTCAGATGGGCACACAGGGGTCAGGGGTCAGGGGTCAGATGGGCACACAGGGGTCAGATGGGCACACAGGGGTCAGATGGGCACACAGGGGTCAGGCCTCACATCATGCACGAGGGACTCCTGTCCCCATCGTTTGCACATGACATTCACACATTTTGTGTTGTTTTTACAGGCTAAACTGATCGTTAAACTTTTTTGTACCACATCCATATATATACACGCACATTACCTATTCAAAAGTTTGGAATCACCCAATATTTGTATCCATCAAATAAGGAGCAAAATGTATCAAAAATACAGTCAAGACAATTTGGTCCTTGAATATTTGCCTTCATCAAAACATGGGAGATGGTGTCAAGCACTCCTGCAGCATCTTTTCATTTGCGCCGCACATAGTTTTCTCTCAAAGATCTCTAGGATCCAAACACGTCAGCTTAGATTGGTCTGTCTGTAACATTCTTTTCAATCACCTGCCACCTAGTATCGGTTTTCTTTTGTCCATTTAAGTCTTCTTTCAGTGGCCAGTCTCAGATATGGCCCATTCTTTGAAACTCAAAGCCAACATTCCAGGGCCTCTCCGCCATTGAGGATAAGACTGGTGTTTTCTGGGTACTCTTTAATAAAGCTGCCAGCGGAGGACTGTGAGGCATCTGGTTCTCAAATGAGAGATTCTGATGCTTTTATCTGTCTGCACAG
Organism: Clupea harengus; assembly: GCF_900700415.2. NCBI lineage: Eukaryota > Metazoa > Chordata > Actinopteri > Clupeiformes > Clupeidae > Clupea > Clupea harengus. The sequence continues at coordinate 910,528 of NC_045166.1, forward strand.
CACTGGGTCCTTCCGCTCGTCTCTCTATCTATCCTGGTGAAGGCCAGTTTCCACTGCTCAGTGAAGGATGTGGCGCACACCTTTGCCAGACATCCTCAGTTTCTTGGCTGTTTCTTAGACGGAATAGTCTTAATTTCAGAGAACAATAGACTGACGAGCGTCTGAAGAAGGCACTTTCTTTCTGACCATTTTTAGACCATAATCAAATCCAGAAGTGCTGAAGCTCCAGATCCTGAAGTAGCCAAAAACAGGCCAGTTGCATCGCTTCCTTAAACAGACGTAATTGCAAAAGGGTTTTCTAATGAATTAGCCTCTTAGACATGATAATTGTGGATTAGCTGACATAAATGGCAAACGGTGGCTGAAAGAGGGCATTTTATATGAATATAAAATATAGATATTCTATTCAAAATCAACCATTTCCAGCTCTAGTCATCTACATCACTAACAAAGTCTACATTACATTTATGATTTGATTCGGAGTAATTCGGATTGGGTAAAAAGATGACTTTCCAGAGAGTTCTCAGTGATTCCAAACTTTTGAATGCCCCATTTGTGCCCTGTGGGTTCAGATTGTAAACGGGGTAGACTGTGATTTGCCAAATTTATGGCATACCTGTTCTTGACCTAACCACTATTCAACTATCCAATTATCTGACTCTCTGTGCACAATTGCATACAACGAGGAAGCATTTCCACAAATACTTGGCAGCAGTTGAATAGTCAAAAACATTACATCTTTTCCAAACCACTTTTTCTTGACTTTGATGGAAAACGTCATGTGTGAAGGAGAATTGTGAAGGAGAATTCATAAGGACTTCGGAAAACACAACCGCTGTGTCACGCGAATCCAACTGCACTTAAACTAGGCTACGTCATTTTACGACAGCAGATGTTGTTGACATGGGTCTTTAAATGTTGCTGCCGCAAGAAATTGTGTTTATAAATGCAGCTGTGCTATAAGGGGATTCAATGGGAAGCTCACGCCCATGTCGATGTTCAGGCACAACGTAGAACCAGAGACCAACCATACAGCTCGTCTCAAACACCACCTGCCCAAGCAGAACTCTGAGCATGAGTACTCTTCTGTAACGAACACACACACATGAACAGAGGTGCAGGCACACACACACACACACACACACACACACACACACACACACACATGATCAGAGGTGCAGGCACACACACACACACATGAACAGAGGCGCAGACACACACACACACACACACACACACATGATCAGAGGTGCAGGCACACACACGCACACACACGATCAGAGGTGCAGACACACACACACACACACACACACACACACACACACGATCAGAGGTGCAGGCACACACACACACACACACACACACACACACACGATCAGAGGTGCAGACACACACACACACACACACACACACACACACACACACACACGAACAGAGGTGCAGACACACACCTGCTGCCTTGCTGTGGAGTCAGGGGGCGGTGGGGCGTTGAGGCAGGTGTCGGGGGCTTCAGGTCGCCTGGGGCCTCAGTCATGGAGTTGCTGCCTGTCGACTGAGGGGTGTGAGGGCCCTGCAGGGAGCCAGAGTTTGCTGAGCGGAGGAGAGGGGGATGGGGGAGAGAGAAAGAGAAAGAAAGATTAATAAAAAAAACACCAACAATGTTCCATCTGTATTACATTACAGAACAGCCAGGAGCCAGGGCCTTGCCACAGGGAGCTGACGGCTCTAAACACTTCAGTGGACTCCAACACAGCACCTCCAAATCGAATTAGCCCAGGGACCATTCACAAGAAGACCAGGTAACAGTGTGTGATGGATATCACCCAAGATGGTGAATCTCCTTGTCCATGATCAAATGTTCACAACATGGGGGATAAAGCTGTTACCGAGCTAATATTGTTAAGATGAAACAGTGGTGTGTTGAATCATAACAGTGGTGTGTACTGGAGCTGAAGTGTGAAAGTGATTGTGTT
>NC_045166.1:917500-922500 GCF_900700415.2 Clupea harengus
GTTCTACTAATGTAACTGCAGTTGCCATGACAGCGGCAGGAAGAATCAAGGGAGAATAAAGTGAGTTCAGGAGAGATCATTCAGATCAACAACACCCCCAAAAAAAGAAAAGGTTTTTTTTTCCCCCTGATAGATGTGGACTGTCACTAGTCTATTGTGTTCTGATAACGACTGTTTCCCCTTTCTACAGTAATGAAGAGAAACCCCAGAGGGAGAAAGAGAGTAGAAGAGAGGGAGTGAGTGAGTGAGAGGAGAGAGGGGGGTAGGTAATAGTCTTTCCTTACTGCCTCCGAGAGTAATGATGAAACCAGGCATATGTTTAACTAAGGGCGTGAAGACACATCAGACGAGACACAACAATAACAGCAGAGACCAAACTAGATGACGCCGCAGACGGAGAAACAGAAAGCGTTAGTTGTTGTGCTGCAAAAGGGTAACAAGCCTCAGGGGAACAAAAGGTTATTTCTGTGGGGGTTGGACTGGGTGTTGTGTTCACACAGCAATCACAGACACAGGCAGTACGGTGAGACGGAAGACAAGTCTGCGGCAGAGAGGTAAAGAATCTCTTGTAGGGAGAAGAAGGGTTCGCCCTCTCAGAGAACGGACACATTAGCATCTGGGTTCAAATCAGCATGTCTCTACGCTCAGCTCATGAGAAAATATAAAAGCTGCTGCCCTTTATACCTTGTAGGACCTTTTGGAGGGATCGGTGAAAATCCCCTTACATGATTCAAGCTAGACAAGAGGAAACCTTCAGGGTGTTTTAGTCCATCATGCTAGGGGCTGGCTGTGGGACTGTGCTGTCAGGTGGACGGCCCGTTTGGACAGGCTCTGAGGACAGAGGGAACTGATGAGCTCTGTGGAAAGGGTGTCTTGAGGTCCAACCATACTGGAGCGAGCTACAGTGGTTACAGGAAGCTCTCAGCATAATGGTAGGAGAGAATGGGTGAGGCGGTGCCTTGCTACGGTCCATAAGCCATCAGGTCTGCCGTTAGAGCACTGATTCGGGACACACGCTACAGCCACCTGCTCATTAACAGGACTGCTAAAGGGAGGGAGGAAGCTCAATCAGCAGGGCCAGGAGATGAAAAGGCTTCCCCTCGGAAGAGTTCTGACCATACCTTGGGTTTAGGAGGCTCGGAGGGGGCCACGCCACCCGCTTCTTTATGATCGGCCCTCGGCTTGGCATCCGCAGGCACCATGCCATCACCTGGCCCAGGCATAGGGCCTGAGAACAAGCACACACACACACACACACACACACACACACACACACACACACACACACACACACACACACACACACACACACACACACACACACACACACACACACACCATTAATAAACTGTTCCACTAAAGGTCCAGCATGTTTTATTGCCGTGGCTTAATAACTGACTTCACACATTTCTGTTGAGTAGTGTGCAGCCATGGCCTTGTTGGTGTTGCTCTGCCACCTGTTTCGATCGTTAATAACAGCACTCTAGGACACTAACCTGGTGGTGGGGTGTTGTATGGGGGGCCTTGAGGCGTCATCCTGCCAGAAGCGGCCCCTGGTGGCTGACTGTAGGGGCCTCCGGGGCCCATGGGAGGCATGCCAGGGAAGCCACCCTGCCTGCGAAGCAGAAGATGAGTTGGGCATTAGGGACATTGTTGATGGATGTGGGCTTTCAAGCGCATGGAAAGAGAATAAACATGCATGGAGTTCTCTTCCGTCTACGGTGTCAGCTGTTTCAGATACAGGAGTGAGAAAGAGAGCTTTGATGCCGTCAAGAGAATCATGCCTTTGGAAGAAAAAAAGAAAAATCAGCGCAAAACAGAAAGGATGAGTGATGGCTCTTTGATTTACACACTCCTCCTTGCAGACCTGAAGGAAACAGCATAGCGAGAAGGGAAGCACATCCTTGACATTTAAGCTGCTCTTATTTATGGCAGAGATGGACTGACTGGCAAAGTGGCTGTGAGATTTACTTCAGCGAGGATTCTCTCTCAGCGTCCCATTGCAGCTTGATGTATGGAACAGGGCCGTGTTTGCTCCGAGTCCAAGGAAAACACCCGGCGGCCATGGAGGAGTTACTCATGCGACTGCCAAAACACCCGAGCTAATTAAGACACATGGAGCAAGTCGGAGCGCCGTGCCAAAATCCCAGTCCCACCTCCACGGCTGAGCAGTCTTCGAGGCCAGGAATGCATTTGAAATAGATGCTCAGCGAGAGATTTCTTTTCCATGCTTCCACCCACCCCCCTAACTCCCAAACAGTGTCCCACATGCCTACAAGCAAGGGCCCTGGAAAAAGAAGGTGAGGCTGAAGGTTAGGCAGACATGGGTGCAGCGTTTCCAGTGTTTGAAGCGGAGGACTGTTAGTCGTGCGGGTAAGTAAAGCCTTGGAGCACCAGCACCAGCACCAGCACCAGGTCTCACAGGGCTCCGTCTAGTGCAGCTCAGACCGGGCTGTCTGGAGGTCCATGCTGCTGGGGAACTGAATTGCAACCCTACACACACACTTGACATTAATATTTAGATGCTCTCCGACAGCTTCTTTGGCTGACTCAGGTGTCTAACTATACTCAGGGCTGTAACTCAGCTCCACCACCGATTGGACCTCCATGAGCAGGGCCAAGCACCACAGGAATGGGGCGACCCAGGAGCAAACAACCTTTGCCCGCACCTACCCGTACTTCTCAGCTTGGGGCACCATGGGAGGTGGCTGCTGGGTCGGGGGCTGGGCAGGGGGGCAGCTGAAGTGAGGGTGGGGGTGGGGGTGGGGGTGGGAATGGGGATGGGGATGGGGGTGGGGGTGGGGATGGGGATGAGGATGAGGGTGGGGGTGGGGGTGGGGGTGGGGATGGGGGTGGGGCTGTGGCAGGTGAGAATGGGGGTGTTGTTGGTGGGAGTGGGGCGATGGAAGGGGCCCGGGTCGACCCCCTGGCCCAGCCAGGCTGGGGTACACTGGAGATCTGGCGAATGGAGGCCTAGAGGGGGCAGAACAGCCTCTGCGGTCAGGTGAAGATATGATTAAAGAACATATTTACAATATGAACCTTACCCTAACCCAATATGGCTGTTTGTGTGAGCCAAGTTCTCTCACTGATAGGGGTGGACAAATCATTAGCTATTCTAATTTGATGCTCTTTTTGTGGAGCACAATGCTTCAAGCTCGTGAGGCGTCCACCCCAGTCTCTTCGCGAATTGGCCACTTCCCAATTAGAAAATACACATGATCATCCGTGAGTTGTGTAGATGTGAATGTAGAAATGTAGAATGTAGAAAAGATGAGATGAATGGTAAAAAGTAAAGCTATACACCTTCCAAAAACAAATCTGTACAAATAACTTCTTTATCGGTGTGGATGTTTGCATTAGACTTGTATTCTTGTGACTGTCTCACCTGGTCTGTCCAACTGAGGGGGGGCCTTGGATGCCCCCTGGTCCGGGCTCTTGGGGTTTCCTACCGACCCCAGGCAGCGCCCGACCCATGCCCGGCCCTGCCGGCTGTGGCATGCCAGGTGAGGTGGGCGCCATGTTGTTGGCATTGTTGCTGCCAGGGAAGGGACGCCCCGCTGTGGTCTGGCCCGACCCCCTCCCCGCGGGGACGGAGCCACAGTGCTGCCCGGGGCCCTGGCCGTGCATGGGGCTGCTGGCGTTCATGCCCTGGCTGTTGCCCATGCCCGGGCTGGGGCCACTGTAGTTGGCACTGGGGGTGCCTCCGTAGTTAGGTGGCCGTGGGTAATTACCTGGAAAACACAGGAAACAAAATAAATATTCAGCTCATGACTTCGAGTCGGATACTCGGAATAATGAAACATGAAAGCCACCGTGTCAATCTCAACCAATCAATCTGGTGTCCCCAACCACCTTTAATGAACCATTTCTTCTCTTCGAGACCCAGAACAAATCGAGAGGCGGGTGGAGGGGGAGAAAAATCTGAAAATATCCAACGACCATCCAGACCCAAGGGAAGGACTGGCATCTCCAAAGCTCTTTCTCTTCCCCTCAGCAGTGCACATGTACAGTGCACAAGGTTTTTGACTGACACATCCACTTGCTTAAGGTTCCGCCCCTCCCAGACATTCACTCAACGCTCTTCCCACCTGACCCCCTTCCCATCATGCCAGAGAATGGGGGAACAGAGGAAGAGAGACACAAATACATCACTTTTCATAACAAAACACACGTGGTGGAACGGGGGGAGGGTGGCCTGTTATTTTGCTCCCTGACTGTCGCTATTCTCAGCGGCTCCTCTAACAAGCTCCTTCACAGTGGGGAGAGCGAGGGGGTGGGGGGGGTGCAGATGCAGATTCAGAGGCAGGGCCTCGGCAGAACTAGGCTGGGCCCTGGAGCTATGCCAATTACTCGGCAACTGGCTGCGCTGGCCCTGGAGAGGCTGTCCCTGAGCCGGGACAATCCGCATATTTCCCCCAGGGTAGGGGTGCAGGGGGGTGCGGGGGTGGGGGTGACACCAATCTGCAAGATGTGTCTCCCTCCCGAACAAAATGAAAAAAATTTAAAAATAAAAATAAAACCTTACTGCTTAAGCGATTCACAGCCTCCAGCCACACACAAACACATGCTCCTCAATCTACGGGGGATTCAGAACAGGGTGTATAGATAGGCTGTGTGTGTAGCTGTAAATAGGATGGAAAACATCGACTCCGTGGATGCACAACGTAGGTCACGAAATCCAGGGTTGTCAGGAAGAAGAAAAACACTGCCATGTCGACACAAACAAACCCAAGAACAAGAAAAGAATTACAGTATCGCTTCTTTTCAGGTCAGGCATCAGACAGTTTAATTATAACGCTGTCGCTTCGCAGCAACAAGATGTGATTTGAGGTTTTGCTTTGACAACTTGCTGAAAACAAACAGCCCCGCTGATATTCTGCAGAACGTGTAGTATAATAGCCATACCGTTATTTGACTCCATTTCCATAATCAAGGCTGCTGTAGGTACTGCTGAAAAACCGCCATTTGAGAGGCAACCAACAAATTCCCAGAGGGTT
>NC_045166.1:927500-940000 GCF_900700415.2 Clupea harengus
GAGCAAAAGTTCTATTCCTGGGGAAATATCACCATATACAGTTTTGAGGGGTACTCCAAGTACATGGTTTAGAGACAAACCTGGGGTCAAGTGAACTCAGAGTACGTGTGGTAAACCTCGGAGTAGAAGAGCCCCATGGCTTCATTCTCCTACAAATCAAAGCCACAGGGCTCGCCTCACCTGTCAACAACTTGTCTGGACTCAGCAGCAACACAAACGGCAGCTTTACTGTGGGCACCAAAGACTTTCAGTTGGAAGCTATCAAGGACCACAAAGCCTGCAAAGGCCACAAGGAGATGATCTGCATCGTTCAAGGAGAGTTTGAGAATACAAAATCGGATTCACATTTTGATGAGGAGGGATTTTGAAGCGAGAGGGCGAGAGAGACTGTGTGTGTGTGTGTGTGTGATCGTTTGTTAAAGTTCTTCTCCTAGCATTGATTGAACCCCTAAAAACTCCTCTCTGTTCCTTGAAATAACATATTTAGAAGTCGCTTCATGGCCCAATGGCTTGGATGGAACTCCACATGTTAGCCTCATTTAGTGTTTGCAGAGCTATGAATATGCAAACACACACACACACACAAACACATGGCTTCTCCTCTGATAGCGCTCGTTTGGACATAGCCTGTAGCTAATGATATGTAAAGCCCCACCCTGGAAGTTCATGGGATTGGTTCCTTAGGTATGCGACATATTAAACCCAGAGAGAGTGTGTGTGTGTGTGGTGTGAGGGAGAGAAAATAAAAAATGGATAACCATTAGTGACTAAATATTAAATTAATACTTTTTAAAAAGGAGAAATGTTCATTTTTCAAAGCAAGAGAAACGTTACACAAAAGTTAGTTACAAACAAAAATGCAATTACAAAATGGTGCCTGGTAAAGTGGCTGGTAGAACTTTGGCAGGTGGAAGAAATATTTAATTTCCAACACTGGTTTGAAGTGAGGGTGTGTGTGTGTTAGTGTGTGTGTGTGTTAGTGTGTGTGTGTGTGTGTTTTGGAGCTTTGACGGGGTAGGGGTGGCTTGATATCTTGATGCTTCACAGGGTTGGCACGTGAGCCACAGTAAGCACACAAGCAGGCAGCGATCATTCTGCCATCATTCACCGGGCTGGAGCGGCCAGAGGGGCCGACGGGGAGCGGCGCGGCGCGGCCCGCGACTGTGGGCTTGAATTAGCTAAGAGCGGCCCGGCAGTGAGGCCCGGGGGGAGGCCTGACAGGTGCTCGTATGTCAGCCAAATGAGCCCATTCATTTGCCATGGCAGTGGAAAACGTCTGGAAGAGGGCGCAGTGACTTACACACACACACACACACACACTCACATGCACATGCAGAACCATTAATGCAACATGACTGACATTGACACACTGGTGGAGTTGCTTTATTACCTGTAAAAAAACATGACAGGTCCTTTGGGACTGAGGGAGGTGTGTGTGTGTGTGTGTGTGTGTGTGTGTGTGTGTGTGTGTGTGTGTGTGTGTGCGCGGACTCACCTCTCTCCTGAGACATGGGTGACTGACTCAGAGTGGAATGGGAGCCCACATCCGACATATTTCCAGGGGTCTGTGGGGCCATCTGAGTGCCTGCAGAAACACACACACACACACACACACACACACACACACACACGCTTTAAAATACACCTTCCCACATCTGCGATCTCCAGCTGGAACACCCAGACCATATCACACACTCCCAGGCTTAGGCATTCTTGGTGTCCTTTAATGAGTCTTTTAGGAGCTCTGATATTCCTCCTGGGTGGGTGGGTGAGTGTGTGTGTATGTGTGTGCGCGAGTGTGTGTGAGAGTGGGTTTGTGTGTGGCTTTGTGTGTGAGTGCGAGTGTGTGTGTGTGTGATGCTCTCTCCTGCCATGATGCAGAGATCACACGTCAGCGCCGCTCCAGTGTAGGTGCTAATGACTGACTCCTCTCCCAGTAGGGGTGAGGGCCGTGACGCCGGCGCACGGGTAAATGGTCTCCCAGCAGCCTCGTTATCCAGACCCGGAGCGCAGGGACCACAGAGAGCCAAAGAGCCGAAGAAAGGCAGCCTCAGCTGCTTCAAAAAAAAGAAGAAGAAAGAAAGAAAGAAAAAAAGTCTTCTCTCCGCTGCCCTAGCTAGCTATCAAATCAAACCCGCCCTGGCTAACAATGGCCGGCACTGTAAGGGAGAGTAATTGTGTTAAACTGACTCCAAACTGCTAACAGAGTTTTGGAAACTATTTTAATGAGTGAGCAGCTTGTTTGGCCACTCGGGGCGGGGGGGGATGCTGCTCTGTCCTCTGACCCACCTGTGTGTGTGTGTGTGTGTGTGTGTGTGTGTGTGTGTGTGTGTGTGTGTGTGTGTGTGTGTGTGTGTGTGTGTGTGTGTGTGTGTGTGAAAGGGCTGAACAGTAGGGGAACACACACACAAGTCAAACTAGAATGCTCTCCCAAAGGGTTTGGCCCCCCTGTCATCCATGTGAAGTAAGCCTGGACTGGTCCTCCCTGGCGAGACCCCTGGTGCGGTGTCTGTACCGGCCTCCCCGGGGGTCCAGCGGGTTCACCATTAAAAGACTGAGTCTGCCTCCTGGGTTTCTCCGCACAACAGTTACCCAGCCACCGGTTTGTATAAAGACCTGAGACTCCTGCTGTTCGCCAATGGTGTGAACACATACACACCATTATTTGCCAAGTCCAAGCGATGACTGCAAGTTAGGAGTTCATGCTGCATGAGTCTGACTTAGCAGCAGTGGACAGCTGGCGAATAAATTCAGAAACATACAGGGTCAGGAAGTGTGCGTGTACTTCTCCAAGTAACAGTTTCAGACACTTTAGAGACCCAAAATGGAACAGGTCCTCTTAAAAAAAGTCAAAGGACGTTGGAGTGATGAGGATGGAAAAAATTAAATAAAAAAAACATTCAGAAGATGGAGTCTATTTTATGCTCATTTGGAAGCCTACGACGTTGATGTTGATGATTTAAGTGCAACCAATTTCACTTCCTGATATGAAGTCGATATTAAACACTATATTCACACGAGTCGCCGGGTCGGGTCGGGTCGGGTCGGGTCGGTTCCGGTCTGGCCCAGCCTTGGATGACGTGTTACCTGTCTGATGAGGCCAAGTTTGAGGTATGACCTACCTGGCCCGCTGGCTGGGGATATGGGCCCGGAGCGGGAGTGGCTGGAGCCCACGGGGGAGCCCACGGGCGAGGGCGAGGGGCCGCTGCGGAGGCTGGAGAGGCGCGGCGAGGCGTGGGGGGAGAAGGGCGACCGGGCCGGGTTACTCTGCTCGCCCTGGCTGCTGGTGGAGCCCGAGACGCTCACCGCCGAGCTGAGGGCCGCCTCCGTGCCCGTCGGCAGGTCATCGATGGAGCCCGACAGGTCCTGTAGACACAGAGAGAGAGAGAGAGAGAGAGAGAGAGAGAGGAAAAGAGAGAGAGAGAGAGAGAGAGAGAGAGAGAGAGAGAGAGAGAGAGAGAGAGAGAGAGAGAGGGAGGGAGAGAGAGAGGGAGGAAGAGAGAAATGATTAGAAATGAAGGTATCCTCACAGAATCACATAAAAAAATATGTTGTGCGCTCTTATTATTATTATTAATAATAATAATAATAATAATAATAATAATATTAATAAAAATAACAACAACAAACGAAAACACTACAGCAAATTTGGGCTGTTTTCCACATTCAAGATGTAAGATGCCTTGTCATGCAGAGGGTTCTTTGAGGGTTCTGCGTCTTCAACCCATTTCTGTCTATCTGCTGCCAAAGCGCATAACTGGTTGTTAGCTGAGGGTGGGTTATAACAGGAGACAGAGAGGGAAAAACAGAAAAGGATGCACTTGCATCACCTCAGTTTGTGCTAGCTCATCCTGACGAATTGCACGCAAAGTGCCACGGATGCAGCCTCCTGCTTCACACAGCCATGCGATTTCAACTAATGCGTGTTCACAATATTCAGGGGGAATTTTGCTCCCCTAACACTTTCAATAGTAGCAGTATCTCGTCTTCAGTCCTAATCCTACATTTTAGCAGAACAGCAGATGGAAAACCAAAGAGTACCACACGTCTGTATGTGTGTAGTACAAAGAGTCCGACACGTCTGTATGTGTGTAGTACAAAGAGTACCCACACGTCTGTATGTGTGTAGTACAAAGAGTCCCACACGTCTGTATGTGTGTAGTACAGTGTTCCAAAGAGTCCCACACGTCTGTATGTGTGTAGTGCAGTGTTACAAAGAGTCCCACACGTCTGTATGTGTGTAGTGTTACAAAGAGTCCCCACACGTCTGTATGTGTGTAGTACAGTGCTACAAAGAGTCCCACACGTCTGTATGTGTGTAGTACAGTGTTACAAAGAGTCCCACACGTCTGTATGTGTGTAGTGTTACAAAGAGTCCCCACACGTAGGTATGTGTGTAGTGCAAAGAGTCCCACACGTCTGTATGTGTGTAGTACAAAGAGTCCCACACGTCTGTATGTGTGTAGTACAAAGAGTCCCACACGTCTGTATGTGTGTAGTACAAAGAGTCCCACACGTCTGTATGTGTGTAGTACAAAGAGTCCCACACGTCTGTATGTGTGTAGTACAGTGTTACAAAGAGTCCCACACGTCTGTATGTGTGTAGTGTTACAAAGAGTCCCCACACGTAGGTATGTGTGTAGTGCAAAGAGTCCCACACGTCTGTATGTGTGTAGTACAAAGAGTCCCACACGTCTGTATGTGTGTAGTACAAAGAGTCCCACACGTCTGTATGTGTGTAGTACAAAGAGTCCCACACGTCTGTATGTGTGTAGTACAAAGAGTCCACAGACGTCTGTATGTGTGTAGTGCAGTGCTACAAAGAGTCCCACACGTCTGTATGTGTGTAGTACAGTGCTACAAAGAGTCCCACACGTCTGTATGTGTGTAGTGCAGTGCTACAAAGAGTCCCACACGTCTGTATGTGTGTAGTGCAGTGCTACAAAGAGTCCCACACGTCTGTATGTGTGTAGTGCAGTGCTACAAAGAGTCCCACACGTCTGTATATGTGTAGTACAGTGCTACAAAGAGTCCCACACGTCTGTATGTGTGTAGTGCAGTGCTACAAAGAGTCCCACACGTCTGTATGTGTGTAGTACAGTGCTACAAAGAGTCCCACACGTCTGTATGTGTGTAGTGCAGTGCTACAAAGAGTCCCACACGTCTGTATGTGTGTAGTGCAGTGCTACAAAGAGTCCCACACGTCTGTATGTGTGTAGTGTAGTGCTACAAAGAGTCCCACACGTCTGTATGTGTGTAGTACAGTGCTACAAAGAGTCCCACACGTCTGTATGTGTGTAGTACAGTGCTACAAAGAGTCCCACACGTCTGTATGTGTGTAGTACAGTGCTACAAAGAGTCCCACACGTCTGTATGTGTGTAGTACAGTGCTACGAAGAGTCCCACACGTCTGTATGTGTGTAGTGCAAAGAGTCCCACACGTCTGTATGTGTGTAGTACAGTGCAGTGCAACAGTGACACAAACGGTTTAGCCTGCTGGGGGAGATGAGGACACAAACCAGGCTCCTGCTACTACAACTTCAACATCCACTGCATTTGGACAATTTTACACGACCATCTGAAAATGAATGACACGGTTTAAAAAGAAAAATAGTGACCCCCCTCCCCCCTCCCCAGGTAACCCAAGATGGACAGTGGAGAGTGGAAATAGACAATGCCGTGTGCTCAACCTTGAGGGTGGTGGGACCGTGGCCAGGCAAAGGACTCGCGTGTCAGACTGGCTCCAGTCCCCAACACGCCACGTGCCGAGGGGCTCTACCGCCCAACGCTACGAGTCCACGCTCTCGCTCTGCCACTTCACCCCCCCCTACTGCTCCAAATAGCAGCGTGGCACCGGTGGGTACAGCTGCTCCTGACTGGCACTCCGCACCTCTCAAGCCCGCCGCGGCTGCCACGGGGTGGTGGGAGGCACACGGGGAGGTGATAACGGAGAGAGAGAGCTGACCTAAATGCCAGGAGTAAGACTTCCTACCAGCACTATTATTACACTTCCTCTTGTGGTGTCGGAGTCAAATGATGCGGCACCGAGCTGATGTCTGGCAGAAATCATCTTTCAGTAACGACATCTGACACAAAACCTCGGAAGGTTTCGAAACCGTTTGTGAAACATGAACGGATGAGGGTGATGGTTATCGACCTAAAATAGTCACTGAGCGCCCTGAATATGCATTAGGGCATAGTTTATCATTACTACCCACAATCTGGTCATTAGAAAGCCTTGAGGCACTAAGAAAAAAATTCTACTCCAAAAATTATTTCACAAATCAAGGTTTATTTTAAGTACTTGTGACTGATGACGGTGAGCGCTTAGCTTTACACACACAGCCAGAAGTGATGAACCACAATCAGCACTAGTCAACCACATCAACTTTTCAAAATAGGCTAGTTTCCACTTCACTTCCACCGGCTTATTTGGTGAAACAATGTTGTTTCCAAGGGGTGTGCAGCTCACAAACCGAAGCTTGCCATGTGCTCCTGTGCCCGCCCAAGTAAAGAAGACAGATGGAACGTTCCTTCACTCATCACACGTGGCTAAAATAAACACTAATGCAAAGTTACTGGAATATCATTGACTTGCATACATAATGGCAGGGGGTATTTTTTTTTTTCAAATTTGGGAATCTTATCTGTTGGGCACAATCATTATGGCCCATGACTGCCACATGACTGTTGTCATATCAGAGTACTGGGCCCCTGTGGGCAGACGCAAAAGAGCTGTTAAGTGCGCGTGGTGTTAACTAATAATGAGGATAATTAAAACCAGTTCCTCTGTGGTGTTAACACAACACATGTCACAGTCTGAAGCGTGTGAGTTTATGCTTGCTGTGACAGGAAATACAGTAACAGAACGTGTGTGCGTTCCCCTGCGCACATTTTCCACAAACAGTGTATTAAAAATGTGTGTGTGTGTGTGTGTGTGTGCGTGTGTGCATGCGTGCGTGTGTCGTGATGTGTTTGGCTCATTTTCCACACGCTGTAGCGCTACATTAGCCGTGTTGTTCCACTATCACTGGTAACGGAGGCGTCTCAGAGGTCCTCAGTGCCCCGTGCATACATATGGAAAGTCAGTGTTTTAACTGGGAGGTGACATCACAGCGGAGCGCTCCCACTGGCTGAACTAAAGGGCGCATCCATGGCGATGACCTGATTCTGGGAGGCATGGAATGTCCTGCCGGGGGACTTGCTGCTTGGCAAGAGACAGGCCTGTAACTGCAAATAAGCTCACATGCTCCTTCATCTAAATGGATTATAACTGAAGTCTAATACATGACCAACATTTTTAGACCTACGTAATCAAATATGCTACGCTTGTTCCAAAAGAATCATGCAAACATGTGTTTTGTTAAGCTAAAGAAAATGTTACTACTTCTGCCTACAGGCTACAGCTCACACAATTTAACAAACTTAACAGAAGAATGAGGCCAGGCCCAGTTATCAAGTATAGGACTGGATTATTTGATTGTACACAGAAGTCTCAAAGTTATTATTTGTGATAACGAACAGGATGCGGTTGCGTTGTGGTAGGCATATAATGAACACCCTGAGTCCCCCTGGGTTTAATTGTTACAATCATACAGCCGTCATCAAAACAAAAAGTCTTTAACAAAAAAAAAAGGGCTCTGCAATCTATAGCTGAAGTTTCAACACGGTCTATGTATATTAAAGTATTTCATATCATTAAATGAAGTCCAGTGAAGTTTCAACACGGTCTATGTATATTAAAGTATTTCATATCATTAAATGAAGTCCAGTGAAGTTTCAACACGGTCTACGTATATTAAAGTATTTCATATCATTAAATGAAGTCCAGTGAAGTTTCAACACGGTCTACGTATATTAAAGTATTTCATATCATTAAATGAAGTCCAGTGACTTAAAGAAGGTAGTAACCCACAGCACCATTCATATTATGGGCTAATTACTCATGCATACCTGTATGGCAGAGGAAATGAGTTTCACAGGTAGGGGAGGATTTATGCCCCCTGATTCCAGCTCATTGGGGGAGCTAAGTGCCTCACCCCCCACCCTTCAGCCTGAATTAAAACTGGCCAGAATGAATGGTTTCAAATCACCAGCCTGGGTCTGTATTTAATACTGAGCCATGGCCCAGCTGGGTTCTGTGAGATATATTAAAGCATGATTAGTCAGAGCAGTAGGGAACCAGTGAGACTCGGACTCCAAGTGAATCCCACACTTGAGATGCCTCTTGTTAGTTTTTAACACACACACTAAATTCAACACACTCTAACGCTCATTCTTCAATTCCTCTGGCCTGCCAGGTTTTTTGCACACGGCACTACACTAGGGTAAAGCTTGAAGACATGCACAAGGACTTGCAACAGCCCGCACTTGCATTGCACAAGTAACATGGATGATTTCAGCACCAGAAATATTTCTTGCATTCCACAGAATTTCACAGACGTCAAGTCAAAATGACTCAACCAAAGTGTTTTTCTCTCCTCTATTTTGAATGGCGCCAGTGCAGAGCAGGCTTCTCTCTCTCCTCCTGCTCCTCCTGCTCCTCCTCCTCCTCCTCCTCCTCCTGCTGCTGCTCAGTTACAAAAGGCCAGGCTGCCTGATTTACCTCCCAGAATGATTCACCTTCATTACAGCACTCCTTCTGCCTTTACGTAATTGATGAACGCAATTATTCAGCCTCATTGCCCATTCAGACTTCAGCTGAACTCAGTGCAACCTTCACCATCCAGCCCCACACACGTACGTAAATACATACATACATACATACATACATACATACATACCTACATACCTACATACATACATACATACATACATACATACATACATACATACATACATACATACTCCACCAACACAGCAGAGCAGAGGAGCCTGATTAATAAATGAATCCTGTCTGTCTGATAGTCCCCCCCCTTGTAAGCGCTCCTGAAGCAGAACATCTTCCCACTCGTTCTATCTGCACGGAGTGGAGTAGTTGTTAGCACGCTCGCTGTTCCTGACTACACACACGAGGCCGGGTCCATGACTGTCTTCCACACACACACACACACACACCCTTCACTCAATGCACACACATGAGGCCGGGTCCATGACAGTCTTCCACACACACACACACACACACACACACACACCCTTCACTCAATGCACATCCTGCGCTCTTTCTGAAGAAAGAGGAACTTGCTGACGTTATTACGCTATTTTGAACACGAAGGCTCAGAGGTGCTGCCTTAACAATCTCAATGACTGAAGAAATGAATGAACGACTGTCTACGATCTGAACACACATGGCGTGGGCAAAAATGATTGGATTGTTTGTATTTGAATCACTTTGGTTCTAAGACATACTGAAGCACCAAACTTGATCCAAATGATGTACAGACAGAATCATCAGAATGAGCTTGTTGCCTTCCCATTCGAATTCCCTCAGGCCACACTTGTGTGTCCATGACAAAATTTAACAAATTCAAAATGTCAAACACTTTCAAAATGTTTTAAACACACGCATACGCACACAAATATTAAAACAATGCAAAGGGTTTAAAGTAGGGCTGAACGATTAATTGCATTTGTGATTTAATCGCGATATGATAGAACGCGATTTTCTAACCGCAACGTTCGCGATTAAAAAACCGTGGTCAAAAAAAAAAAAAAAAAATCATTTTTTTTTTTTTTTAAGATGGTACATTTTGCACACAGTGTTTAAAAAGTGCATGCCTAGTGTTTATACTTAAAATTACTTTTTTTAAATTACTTAAATGCACAGTGGCAAAGCCACCGATTTGTTGTTCTTGTTTCTGTAATGAGCAGTTAAATAAAAATGTAAAATGTGGGAAAGAATATTTTACACTAAATGTATCTAATATTGTGTTGGTCATATTTAAATCATTCATTACGTTTTGTTGGGAAAAAAAGAGGATAAAAAAAAAAAAAATCGCATATTAAATCGCAATCGCAATATTTTGGTAAAAAATCGCAATTAGATTATTTTCCCAAATCGTTCAGCCCTAGTTTAAAGGGGCAAACAAGTCGCTCAATACTGAGACAAAAACCAGAGAAAGGAGGACACACTGGGGGGAGAGACCTTCAGAGCTTTGGAGTCCACCCTGTGATGGATAGGGCAAAGTGAGGCTACATCCACACTAATGTGTTAGTTTTAAAAACATATCACTCTGGTCTTGTGTTATAGTGTAGACGGGCAGAGACAGAGTTTTTGGAAACGGTGACGCAGACACCCACGTTCGCTCCCTGACTGGGTCTTATCAGTCTTGACGTATCCTTCCCTAATTTGTCCCGCTCCTATGACGTGACTCATCTCCGGAAGGGTTTTTTCCCCATTGTGAGGCCTGTTAGCATGGACGGAGACGATTTCAGATACGGAGCTAAAGCGCTTGTCTGGACGGATATGAAAACATATCAGCGTGGACGTGGCCTGAGAGAGGAGAGGAGAGGAGACCCACTCCAGACAGAGGGAGTGGTAGAAAGAGGAGTTGTTCTCTGTCACCCATCAGCATTCTCCCTGTGGAGCCCCGTGGTAGTTAAGCAAAGAGCACTCCCACCGTCATCCCCCCCCCATGGGCTACCAGGGGAGCAGAGTACCTCTGAGTAAAGTAGGGGAGAGGGGGGTTGGTCTGGGTCTCAATCTCACCTGCACCCCATCAGCTGAGGGGATGACAGTGACAGTGAAGTTCTTAGAAAGTCTTTACACAGACACACACACACACACACCCACACACACACACTCGCATATACTCACATCACACAGTATAACCCACCTTTTGTCTCGCTCCCTCTCAGTTTTACACACTCTGCGTGTCTTTATCCTCTCTCGCACACACACACACACACACACACACACACACACACACACACACACGCTGACTGAGGAATACTGCTGGCCCCCTGCAGGGAGGCCTGACAGTCTGAGACGAGGCTGACATATTGAGTCTGACGAGAGCCCTCTCGAGACAGCAGGGATGAGATGCCCGGTGCTCCAGATTACACAACAGAGACAGAGAGGGGGAGGAGAGGGAGAGAGAGAGAGATAGAAGAGAGAGAGGGAGAGAGAGAAACGCAATAAGAAAGATGATTGTACGTCACACTCCAAGCTGTCTGCTGTGCCTCTTAATGAAAAGTTATGACAGGAGCTCACATTCCTGCGTGCGCTGGGAGACAGAGGTGGCTCCGCCGTGGTGGGGCCGACAGCCTGCCCATGAGATTGATGGACAGGCAGGGGCAGGGGGAGGGACACACACACACACACACACACACACACACACGTGCACAGGGAGATTACACACCCCTCCATCTGGCCCCACAGGGGCAGTGTGTGTGTGTGTGTGTGTGTGTGTGTGTGTGTGTGGTGAGCTTTAAAAGAAGAGATGAATGAAGCTTTGCTGCTTTCAACACACAGAAATCACAATGACAAAGGGAGAGGGGAAAGACAGGGCAGGATCCAGAGGGAGAGGGGAAGGGAGAGAGAGAGAGAGAGAGAGAGAAGGTGAGGGAGAGAGAGAGAGAGAGAGAAGGTGAGGGAGAGAGAGAGAGAGAGACAGAGAGAGAGAGAAACAGAGAGAGAGACAGAGAGAGAGACAAACAGAGAGAGAGAAGGTGAGGGAGGGAGAAAAAAGATTGCAGGTGCTGGTGAGGCTGAGGCTGAGCTTGATGATGGAGGAGTATTTCCTTAGAGTGGAGTAGTGTGTGTACTGTGTGCGTCTTTCCCAGTGGGGTGAACACCTAGTGACAGTGTTCACTCAGAGATCAGGATGACTGCCAGTGAGCCCTGGAGTCTTTGCAGTGTGTGTGTGTGTGTGTGTGTGTGTGTGTGTGTGTGTGTGTGTGTGTACTGACAGTTCTGAATAAACATAAACATAAGAAAGACTTACAAAGGGAGAGAAAAAGAAAACAAAAGACGAGGAATAGAAACAGGAGACATATTTCTTCCTGTGCTCTTCTTTAACCCAAACGACAAACTGGTTCAGAACATTTCAGTCATTTCTATGGCAACTCGGCTACCTAGCTAACTAACATTAGTTAACTAGTTCAAACTGTGTTGACCACGGAAGACGGTCAGCACAATGCTGAATGGCACACTTTGTCTCTTTAAACTTCATGATCGTACCATTAACATAGAAATGATATCTCCCCGACCGTTGTGCAAGTCAAACTTCAAATATGAACTTATAGCTGCCACTGTTAACTACATAGGAGGCTAAAAACAATAACTAGCCAGGTGGCCGTATCCAGATCAACAATGCAAAGCTCTTCTTATCCAATCAGAGTTAGAGACAAAAACTTGCTCAACTCAACTCAAAAAATCAACATCTGTATCTGTGCCCTTTTAAATTAGACAGAATTTAAGGCAACAAAACCCCTGACGCTATAGCAGACACAAAATGTGTCTCTTTTCAGTCGCTTTTTGTCGAGCGACACTTATAAATTGACCTTTACTTTTCCCACGTAGCCCGTCCCTTCCAGTTGGCGCCTGATGCCAACAGGTT
>NC_045166.1:947500-957500 GCF_900700415.2 Clupea harengus
CGTGGCCGTTTCTGAAATAAACTAAATAAAATACTTCCCAGCGTAAGGAGAGTAGAGGAGAGAGGAGAAAAGAAATCAATACTAACAAAACTACGAAACAGAAAAGAAGTTGAACACAAAAAGTTAAGAACTTTGTTGTCAGCTAAATTGTGTTGCAAAAACACACACACAAAATCGAATCCATCGGAGGACACAACAAAAGGCCTTTACCAACATAGGGTAGGTAGGGTAAATGATACCCATGAGGACTTACTCTCACACACACACACACACACACACACACACACACACACACACACACTCCCATCTTTCCCTGTATCCTGCACTGATGCATGTCATGTCACAGATAGCTGAGTGGTCCTTCAGTCTGAGGTCATCTGACCACAGCGGCGGCTACACAAGGCACCCCGTGACAGAGGGGGCGGGCTGTGGTGAAGAGGTATTAGAGAGAGCCAGAGCTGGCAGACACGGGTCTTAATGCCTCAGCTCCAGTCTGCTCTCTGCTCTGTGCTTGTCATGCTGGCCTGGGGGAGATAAGAGCCTGGTGTCAGGCTTTGGTGTGTCAGCAGGGCGAGCCGGGCGGCTGGAGATACAGGCATTCAGCTGTGGGGCTCACTCAGGAGACTGAGGGGGGTGTGTGTGTGTGTGTGTGTGTGTGTGTGTGTGTATGTACGTGCTCTACTGCTATCTCTATCGAGAGCCGGGTGATCCTTCAAAACACACAGCAGATCCTTTTTGTGTCCGTGTGTGTGTCCGTGTGTGAGAAAATGAGTGTGTGTCCGTGTGTCCATGTGGGTGAGTGTTCTTGCACCCCAGGCAGGCAGGGGGAGCGATGAGGTCTTAATATCGGGGCTCCCAAGAGAACACACAAGCAGACATCCAATGACATGATGATGGGAGTCCCGTCAAAGAGGGTGACTATTACAAAGACAAGATGGAGGAATACAAACACACAGAACAGACACACAATCAATCAGACAACATCCCACTGCCCCCCACAACACACACACACACAAATGTCAAAGTTTGGCATCTCCTTTCAGAGAAGGATGGGGAGAGGGGTGTGTGTGACAGGCAGACAAGAATAAAAGCTGACCGAAATGAAAAGAGCGTGAAGACAGTGCTGGGTGATGGGCTGTGACAGGTGTGCTGCTCAGGGTCACGGAACACAAGAAAACAACACAAACACCTGTGATATAACAGACTCACTCCACCAATAAGATGACAGGCCTTAAAGAGAAAATACAAAAAAAACAATAGAAAACTACCTGAGAAAGCTGACAAGGAAGGCAGGGGCTGAGCTCCAGCAAGATCCAAAAGAAAAGACATATGGAGAGCTATCTACGAAGAGATGGGAGGAGTGAGTGAGTGAGGGAGAGAGAGAGAGAAGGGGGGGGGGTGTAGGATAAACATGTGCTGGTATTTCAAACGACACTGAAGAGTTTGGAAAGGATGGGTGTCACCATTCTGACTGTTTTTCATGTAGCGCCTCAGTCCTCATCTCTAATGTCAGTTTTACATCTGCTGCCCCTCTCTGCTTGGGACGAATCCGTGCCACACCTACCCACCTACCCCTGTCTTACACCAGTGGGAGTGTGACAGGAGTGACGGTGTGAGTAAGACAGAATGACGTACACACTATGTCTATGCAGTTTTCCGTGTATTCTCCTCCTCTCTGTTTTGAGATTGATAATCACGCACACAGCCCAGGATGACTAATCAGGCTGGCAACACCAAACCTCTCCGTGTGTATGTGGGAGGGGGGCATGAGAGAGAACAGACTGCAATGGAGACACAGTGGCAGAGAGAGAGAGAGAGAGAGGGTCAACGCACAGAAAACAATTAAGAGCATAGGAGTGGTGAAACAGCAGGACCAGACAGAAAAAAAAACCCAACCGTAAAGAGAAGCAGTTTAAGAGACATTTTCATTCAGTCCTTCTCATTTGCCGAGATGGCCACCTCCCACTGTTCGCCATCTCGGAGGCGCTGGATGCAATGACAAAGCGGTGTGCCGTCTCTCTGGAGCGCTTTGATTAAAGCCCAGCAGCAGCCTCACGGGCCCACGGGCCACGCCCTTTCATTACCGACGGGGTGGCAATACCGGGCTTTAGGAGGGGTGGAGGTGAGGGGGTGGAGGAGGAGGAGGAGGAGGAGGAGGAGGAGGGATGGAGGAGAGGAGTGTCGTTTCCTCTGAGCGTCACCCATCGTCTGACTCTCTCTTTTTCATCCAGGTGCTCCACGCCAGACGTGCCTCCCCCTGCTGCCTCCTCTATATGTAATGCCATCAATCGTGGCTGAATACACTAAATCGATGCCTTGAGGGGGTCTCGACACCTGTTGTCTGCGAAGGCTCTCGAATGGCGGAGTGCGTAAGCCGCTCCGGAGCGCCGCGGGACGCCACGCTCCTCCTGTAATGTTTCTGGGAGGTTCCGGGGGATGTGTGCTTTGAAGCGATGTTCCAGCAGGCGTCCAGCGCAGAGCGGGCCTATCTCTCTCTGCTCCCTACTCAGAGTGAGGCAGTACATCAGCACTTTATGGAGCCACTCAGAACTCACAGCAGAGGCCATCACGGCCACAGCGCCACAAGGGGAGTCGACACCGGTGCTCGTTTCAAATTCACGAGCAAGTTTATTACGCTCGTAGGTATAACATAACCATGAAATAACATGGTGCATTCTCCCACACTGTGGGTGCTTGTAAAGGCTTCATAGACTTTTACCTGCAGCTAGTGCAACTTAGGTGAAGGTTGAACAAATTCTTTAAAACTACAGAAAAATAACAAAAACAGCACAGAGGGATTTTGTGCAGGAGGACAGCTCAGTACGCTTCTGACAGAAAAGCTTGGATCATCACTGCAACTTTAATGCAGCAAAAAGCCAGATTGCCTGGCCTTGCACCAGCGTCTACATCCCTGTACAACGCTGATGTACGCATGCCAACACACACACCCCACACACACACACACACACACACACACACACACACACCCCCCTGTGTACGGTGGCAATCTTGTGGCCCCCTGTGAGGCACCCGAGAGGCCTGCGTCACCGGCCCTCTAATAGGACACTTTCCCATCAGGCACTGGCGCTGGCAGATTATGGCTCAATCAGGACCCCGCTGTGGCTCGGCCAACAGAGCCATCACCGCGCCTCGGCACCGCACTGCTGCACAAACATGCTCCGAGTGGTCTGAGCGGGCACGGCTCTTTCAGACAAACTCATCTGCTTTTTAAATAACGTAATTAAAAACATTATGCATGCCAGCATAATGAATTTAAACAACTCATTCAAATTCATTTCACTGGGATATGCAGTTGCAATGATGAATGGAAAGTGAATTTACAGACAACACTGGCAATACACACTAGCATACAAGTAACGTTACACATTCCGTAGGGTCTTGTGACGCTAGCCGAGTACAGTTAATGTAAACGACTCATTCCTTTTGGATTTACACCCCCAAGTGAAGAAAACCTGAACAACAAACGGACCAGCGCTTGGGCTGGTCAAGGACCAGTTGTAGACAGCTACAGGGCCACCAAGTAAGTAAGTGAGTTCTCGTTCTCGTTCTCTCTCTCTCACACACACACACACACACACACACACACACACACAAGGTCAGTGTGTAGGCTATGGATATGCTATAAACTATCAACCCCCCCCTAGACAATGCAGAACGGCTGCAATAACACTCAGGGTCCTTCATCGTCTGTAGCAAATCGTTAGCCTTTGAATGCTAATCGAAGAGTGGGGCCAGTGAAGATTCACACCTCTAACGGGTGCTGTCTTTTTTTTTTTTAAACACAGATGTGTTTCAATATGAATTTATTTATTTATGCATTTTTCTTGTTGCAATCATTTCGGATATCCTGGTAATGAACAAGTAGCACTTGAGGTCAATCCTTTGCCCTGGATTTCATTGTGAAATCAGTGCTAGGTACTTCAATCAGTGTGCCAGTGTGTTTACTTCAGAGACTCCCCCCATAAAGCAATCTCCAGACATGTGGAGCAGAAAAACGTTCCCATTTCCTGACAAGCTTTTAGAGGTTTAAACCCCAGTAAAAAGTCTTTGGCCTCTAACAGCCCACTGGCCCCGCACCCTTTATCAACGACAGTCAGGTGTGTGTGTGTGTGTGGGGGGGCAGGCCTGTCTCATGTCACCTAGGAGAGGGCCATGGCAGCATCCACACTCTACCCTTTAGGAGCAAAAGGGGCGTCCTCCCTCGTAAGCTCTGCTTGAGTCCTGTCACTACGACTTTGGGTTCTTATTCTTCACAGCCTTGTCACTTCAGCCGCGGTTTCACAAACCTGGCGAGGAAGAGCCAAACTTGGCCGCATACGTGAGAGAGTCTTTTCTTTCTCCCTCAAAAAAAAAGGGGGAAGGAGAGAGATGAAAGGCGGTGGCGCTCGTTTAACATCATGTCAGATTTCACAGCGATTCTTCAATTAAGAAGCGTGACACCTAGAGGCTCGGGGGAGACTTAAGCCGGGCCGATTTTGAAGAGAGCGAGACAAAAAGGGTTACGGTGCAAAGAACATGCCGCCGTTGCCACAGCGCAGAGACAATTTGAAACAGGAAGCACATAATATCCACTCCTGTGCCAACTGTCAGGTGTGGGTTTGCTCTGAAAAGGTGTTTGGTGTTCTTCCTGATCGGTCGTCTTAAACCCACACGTGACATCTTTCACAGCAATCACATTAGTCGTACATAGAACAATTGTAAACAGGTTGGGACTGTATGTTTGGCAAGAAAACTGCTCCCATTCTTTCAAAATATTTTTTTTCTTCCTTTTTGTCATTCAATTCCACCTTGCTCATGCTGTTCTCGCAAAAGTTTCTAGTGGTTTCTTGTTTTAACCTTCCCGTTTCCATTAAGACTGAAAACCAAGGCTGCAATTACAAATTCCATTAGATGAAAAATGTGATGCTGCATCAATCAAAGACCACTCACAGGCCACGCAGCACACAGTGTGTGCTGTTACTTAATGTCGTTGCCACGGCAACCAAGTCACCCGTCCCCCCCCCATTTTCAAAGGCAGACCTCAGCCTCGCACAGCATCCCGAGGGAGCGGCGACACACGCGATGGGAAGCCGAGCCGCCGTGTCTCTCCCACCACCTCCTCCAAGCCTCTCGCTCGCTGAGTGCAAACAGCCAAGTCGAAACGATGGCACTTCACTATGTGAAGCACCGTCACCATCACCGTCAAATTATTGAAGATCCACTGATAAATGTACTCATGATATGTGAACCTCCACCTTCATCTATCCAAATAATAGTATCTTAAGTATCTAAATATCTAAAGTGTAATTGTTGACAAACAGTGACGAGGAAGCCGAGGAAGGTTGTTCTAGCCACTGGTGCGGCACCATTGAACCTCTGGGGTTATGCACGATGATTTAGCTTAATGACCAGCCTATTTATGCAAATGTTTGTTTTCCCCCCCATTCGGCAGTGATGGTTGGTGTTTTGGTTACGCAGTGAAGTCAAAAACGCACCTGTTCTCAGACGCATTTATCAGGGAGATGTGTGTAGCCAGACAGCGCTTCGCTTCACTGGGCTTAAGCATGACAGAGAATCAGTCAGCTGGTGATAACTGGTAGTAGATTGTTGGAGGCAGCAGGAGTGAATGATAGCATGTTAAAGCAAGCCTGATCTCCCTCTTCCTTGTCCTTGGCCAGGGTTCAGTGGGGCATTGTGCTACACCGACACACACACACACACACACACACACACACACACACACACACACACACACACACACACACACACACACACACACACACACACACACACACACACTCACACACACTCACACAGTGTGAGAGTGATTTAAAAATAGAGCATTCAGTATGACATAAGACTCAGCCCAAAGCTTTTAAAGAAACTCAAGTGTTACCTCAGCTCAACCATTGGCTGCACTGTGAAACAGACAAACACACACTGACTGACTGACTGACTGTGAAACAGACACACACACTGACTGACTGACACTGTGAAACAGACAAACACACTGACTGACCTGTGAAACAGACAAACACACACTGACTGACTGACTGACTGTGAAACAGACACACACACTGACTGACTGACTGACTGACTGTGAAACAGACAAACACACTGACTGACTGACTGACTGTGAAACAGACACACACACTGACTGACTGACTGACACTGAAACACACACACTGACTGACTGCACTGTGAAACAGACAAACACACTGACTGACTGACTGACTGACACTGTGAAACAGACAAACACACTGACTGACTGACTGACTGCACTGTGAAACAGACAAACACACTGACTGACCTGTGAAACAGACAAACACACTGACTGACCTGTGAAACAGACAAACACACTGACTGACCCAGCAAAGGCTTTTGATAGGAACACCCTGAACTAATTAATATCCCTTTATTATCCTAAAGTTTGACACCACCATGTGCAATCAAAGGGACAGTGGGCTACCACCATTGCACATGCAGCAAGGAGAAGAAACAAACAAAAACAAAAAATCGATGTAGGAGTTTAATATGTTTGTATATTATATTAAAGACACAAAGTGATCTCCCAGTCTAATTAAAGACAAGGAAACTACTCAGTGTGGCACCAATTTCCATAATTCACCTAAACCATCTCAACCAACATAAAAACACGGATGTCCAGCCCATCCCTGAGGGGAACACATCCATCCTATCCACCTACTGGTGTAAGACTGGTGGAGCTACACGGCTATAAAGGGTATCTGTCTGAATCTGGTCATTAGAACGTCAATGGACAGTAAACAATCCAACAAATCTGCTCGGAGAGGATATGTGTGGAAAAACTAGCTTGTGAGAGAGGTGGGCAACGGGATAGGCCGTGGAAGCAGTGAGCCCACCCCTGATTGACGGCTCTCTCCACCAATGGTGTGCCGACAGCTCAGGGGTGCAGAGGCAGAGCAGAGGAGGCGCTGCAGTAGAAGAGGAATGCATCGAGCCACAGTCTGCCTCTCTTCTCTCTCTCTCTCTCCCTCTCTATCTATCTATCGCTTTCCTTCTCTCTTCTTTCATTTCTGTCTTTCTCTCCTCCACTCTGAGTCTCTCCCTCTACTCATCCCTCTCTCTCTCTCTCTCTCTCTCTCTCTCTCTAGTACGTTTGCACAGGGTCTCCCCTTGAAGCTGAGAAGCGGTTGAGTGTGACGGTGGCTGAAGACTAAGGCCTCTGTTGTTGGGGCTGTCACAAGACCAAGAGCAGATGCCGCCATTTTAGGTCTGGAAACTGGCTCAGCTATTGGGCATGTGGCTCCAGTGAATCAGACAAACCCTTTACAACTCCAAGTATTTCTTATCTATCGCACGGAAAACAGGAAGAACACGGTGTACAACTCCTTGCCTGTTAGCACCACACACTACAGGGCTTTCAGAATGCTGCTTAAAAATATAAAAAAAGCTCTGCAATTCTCATAATAGGAACTCCATAGGGTCTACGTCTGTGGATTCAAATACGCCACAACCAAGGCCTCAAGACACCTTTGTGGACCCTGCTGTGCAAAATGTCTGCCATGTGTAGAAGCCTAAAGGAGGTCTGCTATGGCATCCTATGACAGGCATGGTCCTAGCATGGGACGGACCAGGAGACTCACAGGGAGGCTGCAGGGCCGGTCCTGCTGGGTGGGGCCAATCTCATCATGGGGGGCCTTCCCTGGAGGCAGCGCTGACTGGCCCCTGTTGCTGAAGCCCTCCTGTGGAGCATCCTATAGCGAGAGAGTGGAAGAGAGAGAGAGAGAGAGAGAGAGAGAGAGAGAGAGAGAGAGGGAGAGGGAGAGGGAGAGGGAGAGAGAGAGAAGCAAAGACAGAGGTAGTGGAGGAGGGAGAGAGAATGGGAGACAACAGTGCAACAGAGTGGTGAAGGAGAAGAGGAGAAGAGAAGGAAAGGATAAGAGTGAGAGAGAGAGGGAAAGAGAGAGAGAGAGAGAGAGAGAGAGAAGGATAAGAGTGAGAGGGAAAGAGAGAGAGGAGTGAAGGAAAGGATAAGAGTGAGAGAGAGAGAGGGAAAGAGAGAGAGGAGTGAAGGAGTGAAACAGAGTCCAACAGACAGAGGAGAAAAAAAGATAGGGAGGAAAATGAGCAATTTGCACAAAGTACCACCCTCGCCCTCTCTGCCACCCTCGCCCTCTCTGCCACGCTCGCCCTCTCTGCCACGCTCGCCCTCTCTGCCACCCTCGCCCTCTCCTCTCTGCCACGCTCGCCCTCTCTGCCACCCTCGCCCTCTCTGCCACCCTCGCCCTCTCTGCCACCGGTTTCTACGCTGACATTTCAAGCGGCCCGCTCTGGTAACCAATCACGTGTCTCCTCCCACCCGTGCTGGCCAAGCGGTCCGTGACTCATATGTGCGATGAGCGCTCCTTCACCCTCTCACTCGTACCCACACGTGGCACGGACCATGGCAACCACAGCCAATAACAAAAGCCAAAAAACGCCAAAGAATATGATCATAAGAATGATTCCCAGAAACTGATCCAGAGTGACAATATTTGGGTTCTGAGTACATATTCCAGATTCTTGTTACTGAGAAAGATTAGTAGAAAAAGATATATAGCTTAGCAACAGTGCCGTCAACATACAATATTAGATAGTAGTGGATAGTAGGAGAGTCAGAGTATGTTGTAGACTGTATGTAGTAGGGGGGGGAAGGGATATCTTAAGTGTCTTAAATCCAGCAGGAGTCTGCTTTCTTAAGCAAAGGGGAAGAGAGGTTTCCTGAACACTAAGAAAAAGCCTTATTTAATTCTGTCTTGTGTACATGAACTACAACTCTGAATAACCCAAATCTCTCCGAATTCAAGAGCGACTGAAGTGAAAGTGCTTGACTGTGTGTCCCACTGTGTGTGTTGGAGAGGGAGATGGTGTGAACGGGGGGGGGGGGGGGGGGGGGCAAGTCAGCACTCATACTCCAGCCAGTACTACAGGCAGATATTTACTCACGACTGCATATGTTTACACAAACCTGATCACTAGGTCACAGCCAGGACACACTCAGTCATTTACACACACACACACACACACACACACACACACACACACACACACACACACACACACACACACACACACACACACACACACACACACACACACACACACACGTGGCCCGGCATGTACGGCCTCATTCGGATTACATCATCACCGGAGCATGTTTACTTTTGGCAGGTGAACAGCTGGTCTGGCATGATAAAGGTGAAAACCCTGATGAGGGGGGGGGGGGGGGGGGGGTGGGCTAGACTACACAGGCATCATAACAAAACTATGCAACATGTGCGAGCACCGACCCCCCCTACCCCCCCCACCCCCCCGCATAACAGATGTGTCTGCTCCCTGGCACCGTACCCAGAATCCTTTGCAGGGCCAGGTCTGGGTGCTGAATTCGTAAAGCCATCACATTCCCTCCACCCCCTGTCTATTTGGGACTTAGCACGCTAAATGACGGCAGTGCTTCACTGGAAGTGACTTCTTGCTGACTGGTGTAATTCTGCCTTGTGCCTTCCTCCCCCCCCCCCCCCGCCACCCAGTGTTCCTCAATCATACCCAATCACACATGCTCTTTCAGGGGAGGTCATCCTGAGTGTCTAATCATTGTTTCACGGCTTGGATGGAAATATGGAAATCTCACACATAGCCTCAACTCAAAAGACCTCCTCTGCATGTGCTTCACACCACGCTAGCTGTAATGACAATACAGTTTGCACAGGGTCACTTTTCTAAGTGAGGAGGGGGATCCGTGATTACAATTGCTTTTACATCGCTAGTTCTTACTAATTCCTTACCAGACCACACTAGCAGCCTAAATGTGCTTAAGCTAGTAAAACATCTAAGTTGCTATTTACAACAATGATTTCCCCAAAGCACACAGGTCACACACAAAACACCGGTCATTCTATCCAACTATTTCAGCAAAGGAACTCCAACCCCTCCACCCAATCAAGAGCAGCACTGCCCCGCCAACTATCTCAAACTAGAT